>NW_025336197.1:1974564-1991969 GCF_004798865.1 Varanus komodoensis
CACCAACTGCTTCAGTGACTCCATCTGGCCACCTAATGAGAAGGAAGGACTCACTGGAAAAGAGCCTAATGCTGGGAACAATAGATGGCAAAAGAAGAAGGGGATGGCAGAGAATGAGGTGGCTAGATGGAGTCACTGAAGCAGTTGGTGTGAGCTTAAGTGGACTCTGGGGGATGGTGGAGGACAGGAAGGCCTGGAGGAATGTTGTCCATGGGGTCGCAGTGGGTCGGACATGACTTCATGACTAACAACAACAAAGTGGTGAGAAGCAAAGACCAGTTACAGCACTGTTGAAGCTTGGATCCAGGGTTTCAAGAACTGCTCTGCCAGCCACTGCCCCCATAAGATGAGCAGTTTACTACAGTAAAGAACCTTCTGTATGGATTTTGCCAGGCTGGTCAGGTGCCACTGCTGTGCAGGAAGAAGCAAAAGAGCACTTTCTGTCTTGGTGGACCTCTGCTTGAGCAACAGGTACTGCCAAATAGTCCTGATATGCCTTGTGCTTCTCTTACTGTTCTGCCTTGATCCATGGCTTGCCTCCTGATTTGTCCTCCGGTTTATATTGTTCTTCATCCCTCAGCTCCTGGATTTCTTCAGACAGCCCTGATGCAGGGTGGATCAACTTATCCTAGATGACTCATAGGAATAGCACTTCCTAGCCTTCACATTGGTTGCACATATATCCCCACCAAATTCATGAGAGGTGGTTTTAAAAATGCTACCAATCAGAAATGAAATAAAATGGTAGATTCTCAGTCATTCCCTTTAATGTCACATGACTCCCTTCTAGAGATAATAATTACCAGCTCAACTAAATAAGCAAATAAGGACTTTCCTCATTCTTTTGTAATAATGGTGTGCGTGCGTTTGTGTCTATGTAATGGCAAAACATTGCACTCAATTTAATGAAAATTAAATAGCAAACAAAATATTGTGGCAAAGTAGCTCCGATGGAAGGTCAGTTAAATGTAGAATTTCACGGGTCAGAGCTGTTCCTAAATTAGGCTTTAGAGTAAATGACTTTGCCTTTTGCCTGTTAAGCGGACACACAAAGTCCATTAATCATATACACAAGTAGTGTCAGGTGTTGTTTTCCAGTAATAGGTTATTCATTGAGCTATGCCATGCCATTGGAAACATGCCTGCCAAGGAAAGCCAACACTGCAAGTGCGACTTTTGGATCTAAGGGAACTTTCAGGACCTTCAATCTAGACAGGGGCAAATAAAAAGGGGCAACGTTTAAAAAGAAAACAGCAAGAGCTCAATCCAGATTGCTTTCTTCTCCATGATCATAATTTGATGTGCAAAGAAAGCTCATACTGGAGGAATTGGTGCCCCCCTCCTAATGCAAATGTTAGCGCTGTGTGTGTGTGTGTGTGTGTGTGTGAGAGAGAGAGAGAGAGAGAGAGAGAGAGAGAGGAGATGGGTGAGTGAGTGAGTGAGTGAGTGAGTGGATGATGCATGAATTGGATGTCCTTCTGTGCGGTTGTGAAGGGGTTGTACATGTGAGAAAGAGACACAAAGTCAGGGAAGGGACCTACCCACATTTCCTCCCAGTTTCACTGATGTTTGACCCCACCCATGTTTTGCCCCATCCACTGTTAGCATAAGGATGCCATCACGTTACTCCAAAGGAATATGGCCCACCCCTTGAAATAACATGGATAACAGACTATACTCAAATGTTTTCAGATAACTTTTTACATGCATGTATGTTCTTAGCTGGATAGGACAGATAATGTACAGGGAAAATATGGCTATGTAACAGAACAGAAAACCTACTTTCAATCCAAGAATAACAAAGATTTGTGAATGGTGCTGAGCAAATATAATTTGGTGCGCAGTTACTCCTTTCAAAGACATGATGGTGAAAACACTGCATCAATGGTCTTAACAGTTGATTGTTCACCAGACCAGTTCAGAACTGAACTGAGATTTCAGAAATCAGAGTAAAGGACTTCCTAAAAGGAGAACAAGAGAGGCAGGTTGCAAGATCTGAGAGCAATTAAATGACATTTTCTGCAAAGGTTTCTCAATGAAACAAATTCAGTGTATTTTCAGTATATTTTGGGCAGGATTTTGTTACTTTAAAAGTAATTCTAAAGTGTTGGAAAGGGGATTGGTACATCATAGCCAGAGGTACAGAGAAACTTTATCATGGACTTACTCAACAGCAAGTCTGTTCAACATGAGGTCAGTTAGGCAGAAGTGCTTCTTTTACCACTCCTGAATCTCCCTCCACTGGATGATCTTGGGTTCTAGCATTCTAAGAGAAGGGGGAAGTATATCCTATGTACTTTCTCCATACCATGCCAAATTTTACTAAATCATGCCTCCCCTCCCTCCTCTTTTGTCCAGTCTAAGCAGTCCCAGATGTTGGAACCTTTCTTCATAATGGAGCTTCTCAGCTTTGTTGCTAAGATGTCACTGGAGAGGCCCAGTTCAGCAGATCAGTGCATGAGTGTATTGCTAGTAAATCTAGGCAGCACTTAATAGTCACAGAACTACCTACCAACTCTGAAATTCAGTATGGGATAGATCCTTTTCAAAAACTGTTCTTAGCAATGATGAGGGCAACCTAAGATCCCTTCCTTAGTCCATCTACAAAAGATTGCTGGACTGACACTTTCTTCAGTACTGATGGTAAAGTCCTTTCCTCTGCCACCCAGAGGTAGCGGGTTGGTGGACAGGACAGATAGCGTGGCCTGCAGAATTCTGACTTCCCATGGAGCAACCAGGATGCTCAATAGAGGCTGGGAGGCCTGCCCTTGCTGTGCAACCCCCCCCCCCCCCCCCGGCTCTACTGGCTGAGGCGGTTACCTCACTACACCCAATGGTAGAGAAAGCCCTGAGACCTAATGTCAAGTACACCATGGAGTGTGTTGTGTATGTACCCTTTTCTTTTACACTCTGCAGTCAGGTTTATATGCAGGCAAGCATATCCTTGTTGGGAGTTCAGTTAGAGTAAACAAGATTTAAAAAAATGCAAGCAATGTTTCCTTTAGCATAATAAAGTATATTGTTTTTCCTTTTTGAGGAACTCAGGATTAATTATGGCAGGTAAGCTGATCAGATCCATTTTCTAGCCTGGCAATTTTCAGTGGCTTAAAGGAGAGTTTACATTCCACCCTGTTAATGCTGACTATTTCCTGGTCCTTAAAGGGAAAGCAGTTTTATGGGTTTCTTCCAACAACCCCCACAGAACCTTTTTGCTGTCCTCACTCTGCAAGGATTCAGGTTCCCAAAGTCAAAGGTGGGTAGATATAGGTGTGTGTGATAATATGATGGTTGTGAGGTCCTTCCAGAGGCACCCTGTTCCCAAATAGTGCCAATTGTCAGTGCTGTTTTATGAGAATTGTTTTGAAAATCTGGACTCTGCAGTGCTTGCAGAATATTCTCTTTCCACCCCACCCCACCCTTAATTTATTCAAGAAGACAAATCCAGGATTACTTTTAGAAGTCTGTCAGGCGTTACTAGTTGCTTATATGTTTTGCCGCCTCCAAGGATGCATTGTTGGCATCAGCTTCTGTGACAAACTTCTTTTGTTTTGTTTTGTTTTGTTTTGTTTTGTTTTTGGTTTGGCAGTGTTTATGTTAAAGACATCAAATGGACCATTCTGCTTCCACAACATCTCATCTAATTGAGCTGCAAGAGACTCTGAAATGTGGACATTTAGCAACCATTCTGTCAGCAATCTCTGTAGTATATTTTCCAGAGACCACTAGTTTTATGCAGCAGGGAAAGGACCATTGGGATGACCCAATCCTTCTTCCTTTGCAGACAGTTAGGATTCCAAGAATCATTTTTTTCTGATAAGCAAAGGAACAGAACATACAACCAAGATTTACGAAATCATACAACTGGAGCAAAGAAACCTGCACAGTGGTCACCCCATCAGCAAGTAACATAAGTTGTAGCTCTTGCATTTCCACAAAAACAACAATTATCACTGAAATGAATTGAAGTCTCAGGAGTGATTTATACCGTTGACTCACATGAACCAGACAATTGCCAAACAGAGGGTTGGGAGCATATTTAATCACCCATAGAATTAACTCATTGAAATCCATGGGTTTCAGTTAGTGACATGGGACTCCATGTGGGACTAAATCCAGCTGCAAGCCACAGGAAGGAGAAATTTGCATGCTCACAGCAATGTTTCTCTTCATTCCTTACCCAGTTATTGCAACTGGGGATTTCCCTGATCATATCCATGATTGCCTGGTTTCTACATTACGATTGTCCCCTGAAGTGCTGAGTCAACTCACTCTCCACAGCAGGTAAGAGCGATGCAATGAAGCGGGCTGTTCACTGGTTTACTCTTCAGTTGCATCTGTGTCCCAGATCAAGGCATAGCACAGGTGCCATGGAAAGAATGCAATTCATATTCCATGGCTGTGTGCACCAGATATGCTCAGTCTCAACTTCTGATCCCCATTCTTAGAAAATAATCGCTCTGGTTGAACCATGGGGGCTTGGTCCAGTCCAGGATCTCACCTTCACAGCCAAGGATACTTAGGAAGAAACAAAACCACCTGTACCACAGGTGATCCAGATCACTGAATCTACAGTATATCGTGATAAAATATGGTTGCCCATTATCAAAAACATGCAAAAGAAAAGCCTACAGGTGTCCTTTCAGCCACAGGGCTTCCTGCTGCAATGCGTGTTGGTTGTGGTGTACTATTGGCTTGCACACCTTGCACGCTCTTGGTTCCAGGCCATGGATTTTATACAGTCCTTCTCTTTGCCATTTCAGAGGCTGCCCATATACACAAGCTAGCCCCGTTCCTGGGAGGTTGGGGAGGGAAAGTGAGAGAAGGCCCAGCTATCTCAATTCACTGCAGGAAAGGGGTATATAAGCATCCTCATCTCAAGGATGAAGTGTGGAATTCATAGCACCTGGTCCCTTCACTGAGGCCCTGCAGGTTCCTTACAGCAATTAAGCCTAACCAGTGTTTGTGGCCACATCTCATGACTGTGCTGGACACTGGGAATGGATTGCCCTTAAGCCTTCATCACAATGTCTTCCGATTATTGATCCCAATGTAGGGGCCTCCTCACTTGCTTCCATTCTATTTGGTGTAGCCTAGCTTGTCTTCTTTCTCATCTGCACTTCTTCCTTTGCTGTTTGTCAAAGTAGATAGCTATAGATACCCTCACCCTCAGCTTGTCGGGAAGCTGCTTGGCATTTCCTTGAAGAGAAGCAGGCAGTTTGTAACTTTCATGACCACTAGCCAGTGTCACACTCCATCAAGATCCCCTCATTTTGTACGGCAAAAGTACGGCAAAATGGAACATGAATTAGGAGAAATTTGAGACCATGTGCTTTCTAACATTGCTCTTCCCCTCCTTTAGTCATCTCCCATCCCCAAGTAATAAACAGGAAAAGTTTTAATGAAAAGTGGATTAAGCGGGCCACTTACGCTACAGAACTTCCTCTAGGATAACACAGCTAGCACGGTTCCTATGAAGAAAAAATATCATTAGGCTAAGCTGCATTCTAGGATCAGAGACAGTTTTTCCAGGTTTTTAGAACTGTATTCAACAGCATCTTTTATAGCAAATAAGTGACATCTGTCACCTTTCCCCTTAAACTGGTCAAAAGTTTTAAAAATACTGAATTCGTTAAGCAGAGGTTTTTTTAAGCCTATACAGATTTTTACCCCATGCAAGTGAGTTTCATATTTACCTTCATATTCTTATGTTTATCTAGAAAAGGCAGGGAATTCATATCTCTTTCCAATTTATTTATGGGCCTTATCCAGAAACTGTAGGAATGGTTTTCTGCAGTATATCTGATGCATTTTAAATAAGACTTATGTGCTGAAGCACCTGTGTAAGAATGACCTTACTCTTGTTCTATAAAGAAAGGACAAATGACAAAATCCACAGGGAGATCTCTTATGCGGACCCCATTGAAATGAACCGGAGCGGCACAGGAAGTCTTTCCAGTGTGTTGTTTTGATGTTATTGTTCCTGTTATAACAACATAAGAAAAACATTCTGCAGAACAGGCTCATTGCAAAGGACCTTTGAAATCCGCATCACCAAAGCAGAGATAAAAAGCATCTATTTCACGCTTTTTTGAGTTTTGAGCTGCTCCTCCTCCACTCTTGAATAATGAGTGTCAGTGACTAGAAAGCCTCAGCAGAACATGGTACATTTCTCCCAGCTAGGCTATGATCTCATGAGCCCATCCTGGCTGCAGTCACACATGCCTTAGTTACATCCCTTTAGACTATGATAATGCACTCATTGTAGCAAATTTGAAAACTGTTCAGAAACTTCAGCTGGTCCAGGATGCTGAAAAGATATTTCCATAGAGGAATCAGCTCCATGAATATAATGCTGCAATCATGGCAGCTAGTTCTGAATAGCACGTGCTCTTGGCTGGAAATAGGATAAAGTAGTCCTGCCAGGTGGTCCATCTTTTTCCTGTATGTGATGTAGATAAGAGCAAGATTGAAGGTGTGATTTTGGTGCCAAAATGAGAACAAAAAAAGAGAACAAAATTTATTTATTTGTTTAGAATATTTATATGCCGTCCTGTCTCGAAGGCCTCAGGACAGCTTAAAATGAAGCAAGTGACATGATGGAGGCCATCAGAGGAAGCCTTCATGGTGCCCGAATCCATCCCTCCATCCGGTTACCAGTTGCCACTGCTCTGGACTTCAGAGGAAGAGGGTGCAGCAGCCCTTCCACTGTATTTTAAAGCCGAGTCCATGACTGCTGACCAATGTCAAAGTTGCTCTACATATTACCTCTGTTTGGTAGAGGACCCAGTCCGGATCCAGTTTAAAGATAAAGGAGGCATACGAAGGACAAAAGAAGACTTGCGGTTGTCCATCAACCACACCTGGAGATCTGACTAAGCAAGGCACAAGGCTCACCTGGTTGGTCCTCCCTGCTAGAATGGAATATATTATATTCCTATTTAAATTAGAGAAATTATGTTTAAAATCTGAGCAATTATGCACATAAATTAGAACATGCTCATTTGATGTACATCAGTGCCCTGTTTTTCTCTGTCTGAAGTTGATGCCTTTCTTCCATTTTGATGATGCCACCCATGGGCAGACATGCTTACCCACATTCAGAGTAATCCTTCATTTCTGTGATCCAGCATCTTTTCTCACAACACTCTCCAGGCCTTGGTGGAATCACAGTGCCTATGGGGATATTTGAAATAATTAGCCCTTACACTACAGGTTAGTGTTTTTTTAATGCTCATCTCAAAGACTTCTGATCATCAGAGCTATAAATGCATATAGCTGTGAAGGAAATGTAACTTAAAATCCAGGTTAGTTTTCAGTTTGAGAGATAGTGCCAGCCCTATTCACACAGGACTTATGTTCAGATGAGAAAGAAGTGTGCTTTGTAAATCTATTTTACCAGCACCTTTTCCCTGACAATTCCCTGACAATTAGTAAAAAGTTATTTGCTTCTAATGGAATTTAGTTTTTATTGTTTTTATTCTGTGGATTGAGATACAGGAAGATACTTCGAGTTGTCCACAACATGTCTAATTACAACAGCTGTTCCATTCTGCCAACATCTGTTGCAGAGCAATGAGCCAATCAAAATCTCTGATGCATCTGCTGCCTATTTCTAATAGATGAAGATTGTTACTACCCTGTAAAAGACAATCATTTATGGTTTTCCATGATTGTAGAACTGCATTGAAGAGGCAGCCTGGGTCTCATCCTGATTAACTGAGTATTCTGCTTGTGAGTTCCTTTTTGCAAAAGGTTATTCATTGCAGATTCTTTGAGAATATCAAACCCAGCATCGCAGACTGAAGTCACCCACACTACCTAAGTGTAGTAATGAGGAAGTCGAAAGAAAATTGCTGATGTATAAAATGAACATGAAATTGGAAGGTCTCATAAAGATTGCCATATAATTGGGAATTAGTATGACAATTTGAACAAAGGTTTCCAATGTCATTTATTCTTCCCCAGCAAGAAGAGAATATATGTAAAGAAAATCTACAGTGTAATGAGTGTGGAGAATAAAAGAAAGAATTCTAGAATATACATGTTCCAGAAGGGCTACTCCAGGGGTTTTGTTCCAATTTCATGGTAGGATTCCATATAACTATTTGATGCGTCTTTATAAGCATTCTAAGGAGTCTTCATCTTCTTCTACTCATGAAAAATACTGATTTGAATATCTAGCACACAAGTCCTTCATTGGTGTTGGCACTGTTTTCCTTGAAAGTAAGTGGACTGAGAGACCAACAGAGAGAGAGAAAGGTGGAGAAAGGAAAAGGGCCACACTTCAGAGGACTGGAAGCTGCCAATGGTCCACAGGCATTGCACTGAAGAATATTGTGGTAGGCACATGTGCATGATTGCTTACCTGTACAGTGTAGTTGTCATCCACCACGGATATGGACCTTATGCAACCTTATCCCAGTCAGAATTCCCAGATGTGTGCACATGGGCACACATTTCATGATGAGTGTACACATTTGTAGGTTATTCATATGAGTACCAGAAACACCAACTTCAGTTATACTTTCTATGACAAACCACCGACGTTGAATGAATGGGTCCTAAATCAAGCTAAACCAGAAGTTTAAACCAGAAGTTTCCCTTGAAGCAAAAATAACAAAGCGGATGCTGTCATACTTCGGACATATCATGAGAAGGCAAGATTCCCTGTTGTGCCAGGGAAAGCCAAAAGGTAGAAGAAGAAAAGGAAGATCAAAGAAGACTCTGTAAAAGAAACCACAGCCTGGAGTTTACAAAAGCTGGCTGGGGCTGTCACACATAGGGTCAACAGAAGTCAGAGATGACTCGATGGCATATAACAACAACAAAACAAACCATTAGTAAGAGAAGTCCTTCATTCATGCTTCTCTCCTTTCAAAGAATGTGCTGACAAGGAATAGAAATAGAATTGGACGTTTGACTTTCTTTTATAAGTAAAGCTGACATTGGTTCGTAGTGTGTATTGTGTAGCTTTTTCATATGAGCCAGCTTGTCCTTGACATTGGCATTCAAGTCAATTCAAAAGTGGACCAGTTGTGCTGCCTCATTCTGTAGTTTGTCCTCAGTCAGAGAGTAGCTCTCAGTGGCATACTCCACCATGGACTGGAAGCCTTGTTTTAGGGCCTGGAGTGCTAGTTTTGCTGTAAGGTCCTGAATGAAGTCTTCTAGATTCTCCAGCACAGGATCATCAGCTTCAAGTAGTGGAGAGGCCACACCAGAACAGTGCTGAGAACAAGCTCATCACCAGGTATACCCCACCGTATACTATACCCTATCTAGTTACACAAGTTAGGACATTTGAACTGACAGCTAACACTGATTAAGGAAGCCCCTCAAGTTCTTCCAATTACCATCAAACCAGTCAACCAGCAGGGCTGCTGGAGTTTTCTGATGCAGGTGCTGCAATTTCAACCACAGTTGCTTAGCTTAAGGAATGAACCTTTTCTTGCAGGGATGGAACCTGCAAGAACTGAAGGATACTGGACAAATTCACTTCTGTACCATTCCCTGGTATAAATTATGAATCTATGAATTATGAATCCATCCCTGGGGCATAGATGTTAGTCACAGCAAACTGTCAGTGCTTGGATGTAGGCAGCTGACATCTACAGCCAGAACACCAGGACCAGCACCAGGGCTCAAGAGTTAAATGAAGGTCTTGGCAGGATGAGACAGGTCCAGAAGCAAAGATGAAGTCCAAAGACAAGCTTTGATTGGATACCAGCAAGGTGGTGCAAGGCCAGAGACAAGGACGCTTCTAGATATAGGCTGTCAAAAACCAGCAAGGCAAAGCAGGGTAAGAGATGAAGGCATGCTCCAAACTTTGAGATGACAGAAGTGGAGTTTATTGGGTGTCCTTGGGCAAATAAAGAACTTTTGCAAAGGAAGAGTCTGTTGCTTGAATGTGCAAAGGGAGGAAAACCCAGCTCATGATAGAACCTACAGGTCAGCTCCTAGTCCTGCAGATATTAGCAGGTAAATCATGCTTTTCATCACCTGGGGAAGCAGTGCCTGGTTTCAGATTCTGACACCTGCAAGTTTGTGTTTTGGATTCAGGATCTACATTCCATGAAAGCAAAACCTCCTCTTGCAGAAGGACCCTCTGCCAGATTTTTGGAGATCCTCCTCCACATAACATAGTTGCACCCCATTCAGTAGAGTCTCTTGATTATGGACACATTCACATAGCATGGCAAACTGCAGTGGTTATCTATGATCTGTTGTGTCATCTGAACCCTGTTCTGATACTTCAGCATGGAATATTTACCTTTTAGAAACCACAATAGGAAACAACAGTCTGTTCTATGGTTTTCATTATTCACCGTGGTTTCCTGGATCCTGGTATGCATCTACCACAGAGTTCCTTGGAAAACTCGGGAGTTGCCCTAGCCATCCAGAGTGGGATTGAATTTCAGGTATGGTGGCTGACGGGATGCATGCCAATTGCAGGAGCATTCAATGAGGATGGAGGAAACCTTGCTAGTATGGAAACCACATGATCATTTTTCAGGCAAAAAATTGTACACCAAGGAAACCAAGCAGGGTTGCTTGTAGTGATGTACAAATATGTATGAAACCAGTTTGTGTGGAGCCTTTTTTGTTTTGTTTGTTTTTGGTGGGGGAGGGATTGGTGGAGCTGTCAGGGGAATGGGGGAGGTAGTCAATTCTGCTTCTGCTAATTCAGTTAATAAATTTCAATCCAATGCCAGATTTTTCTACAAATTATTCCCACCCCCACACACCCCCATAATCTCTCTCCCCACATCCAGCTTCAATTCATTTCACCAGTACAATCTTTGCCAGTGTCATTAGTCTGTAGCAAAGTATTCTAAACTGCCAGCTGTAATGAGAAGATATGGCAACATAACAGGAAAGTTGCTTGCAGATGCTGCATAGGATTACAGTCACCCTAGTCATAGTCCACTGGGTCATCATTACATCCCCGTTAAAAAAAGGTATCATTATCAAGAACTGTGCCAGGAGGTGAATTTTGCTTCAGAGTAGAGCTATGGATCGAAAGTTCATCTATATCTGTAAAATCACACACACACATTAGTTAAAATGTTATTCATTCCTCTCTATTATCTGGGTTCAGTGCCAGCTACATGTTTAAATGCCATACAAGTAAAGCTTACAATACCTCTGAACTCTTTCTCAGTCTCCTTCTCCATCTCCCAAACAAATCTGCTGGTAATGGAGAATTTTAGAGGACTTTGGGTTGATGCAGGTATATTCTTTCCCTGTTTGAGCACTTGTCCATAGCATATCATTTATGGGATGTATGAAATTAAACTCCAATTGTTTTTTCTATAAAATGCTTCTGACTGCTGGTCATTTTTAGGGAATTCTAGAGCAGATGCATCCAATCCTTTCCATTCTCAAAAGAAGAATGGGTCACTTTTACTATGTAAGCTACCAACTTGAAGAAAGAGATACTTGGGGGCTGCATAAAGATTAAAGATAGGGCAACTTGTGTTTCCTGTTTGCCTGGATTAAAATGGAAGGCCTTAACTAGTTGATATATTTATTATTATTCATTTATTAACATTATATAATATATTCATATTCAGTGTGTGTGTGCTCAGTATGTCAGATACAGTTCTGCTTTCCATGAGAAAGGGGCTCCACTTGCAAAATTCCCACTGCTCAATTTTTGAAGATACTCCCAATCCTCAACCACAGTTCACCCCATTCAGCAGGGACACCTGATTCTCAGTGTAACATTTTCACAGGGCTGGAATGGCTGTCAAATAGCTTGTACCACCAGAAAATTCTTCCTGAAGTTTAATGGAAACCACCTTTCTTGTCACACAAACCTGTTGGTTTGGATCTCTTCCTCCCCTACCAAAAAACAAATGACAGTCTATTTATCACAGTCTAATCTGTTTCATATGTTTTTTATGAGACTATAACAAGAAGCTCTGGAATCCTTGGCAGCTAAGTAAATGGGATACAAATTCATCATCCCAATTTAAAAACTGAATATTGCTAAGTCAGAATATTGTCAACAGGTTTCTACCAGAAAACAAATAAAGGCTCTGGATGGATCTATAAGTCATATGGCCATAGAACTGATTCACTTTTGTTCCTTTCAGTTCAAGAAATTCAGTATGTTCTTGTTCTTGTTTAAACATGCAACAGGTAAAAAATTAGAACCTTTGCTAGACACATAGTCAATAAACATGCTAATAATAATAGATCGGTACATTTTGCAGCTGTCCAGCCTCAAAAACATTAAAAACATGAATATTTGCACCCCTTTGGAACCTTGTAAGTTAAGGAGCTCAAGAGGTAATATGGACATTGAGATACTCTGAACAGCAGAAAAAATGGTTTGTTCAGAACAGTTGTCAAACACCATCTCTTTCAAACTTTTGACTTTCTGAGAAGACATGTTCTAACCCTTATTAATCAAAAGCTAACATTTTTAACCCCAAAAAACCAATGTCAGCTTAACTTTCAAAGTGTGACTCCATTGACCTTTGCTTCCATTATTATCCTGATTTGCACCATGCCTAGTGATGGGTAACCTCAAGTCTTTTGTCTGAATAGTTTAATAGTAACCTCCTAGCCTTTCATTTCTACAGCATAGCATAATGATATGGTGTTTAACTATCCAGCTCTTCTTAAAATTCATTCTGTTCTCCCACAATGTCAACTTGTAGGTAATAAAAGAGGAATACTGTGAAGGGAAGGGGAAAAGTTCATCCAATTATTTGCCTTTTGGTGTAACATGATCATAGTACATGAAATAACGGGCAGTTGCTGCCCTTCCATGGCATCCACATGTGTTATTGGACATGGCTTGCCTGCTTCATGATGCGCCATTCCTGATATGATGTGCTGGGTTCAGATACAGACTTGTAGCCAGTGTTAGTGTCACTTGGAACAGACTCACTGAATGACTGAGATGCAAGTTAGACAAACATTGGGTAACCCACTGGTGTAGCTAGAGTAAGCCCACCAAAATCAAGGCATGCTATTTTCAATGGATCTACTCTAAGTACAGTTAGTGTGGATCCAACCTGATTCAGCATTACCGGACGTAAGGCAAAGCCTTATGACAAAGACCCACTTTTCAGAAAGAAATGTGGAATAAACAGTGTGGGTAGGCAAGCTAACTAGCTAACTTGAGGTTTTGTGCTGGCTGCGGATACAGGTTCCCTTAACAATGCAGCCAATGTTCCATGCCAAAAGTGATTACCTGAGAATGAGTGGCTGGGGACAAGCTGCACTCATTAGCATTCAGTGCCACTGACATAACTTCAAGGAGGAATGGTGGGGGTTGGGGAAAAACCTAACTAAAACATGAGAAGGAGAGGAGACAAAATGAGATCAGTGAGGCAGAAAATAAGGACACTGCCAAATTGCTTAGGAACAAAATATTCACATACCTTAAAAGTTGTACATCCAAGTAGTAGCACATGTCCTTCCTATTCAACTTAGGCTTGGCTTTGAACTTAGCACCGTAGCAATGAATCACTAGAAATAGACAGGAATCGTGTGCACAGATGCACATCCAGGACCCACAGATAAGAAAGGTCTGCATCATTGCCAAGGGTGGGAAGATACCAGTTTCTATTTTGCTTTCATGTAGAAGAAACAGATTCCCAAAGGAGAACGGTGGATTCTGCTGTGCTCAGTGCTACCCTGTGGATGACAGAACAGCCATCAGTATTTAAGAGTCCTGCTGCTGTCATTCTGCTCAAAGATCAGATGAGAAATACAGCCCGATAAAAGGAAATTGGTAGTGGTTCAGGGTCACCTCTGATTTTCAGGGAAATGACACTAAGGGACACATGTATGCATTGCTTTTGCTTTATGCTGGAGTCCATGAAAGAACTGTCTGAAGGGCCAAACAAGATCTCTCTCCTCGCTGTTTAGGACCTTTATCCTGAAAATGCACACATGAGTAATGATGTGATCATTTATACTGTTCATCAATTTTTTGATGCAACCATTAATTTCTCATGACCTTCCAAAGCTCCATCTGGAAAATGCAATGAGTTGTTTCTTCCCACAGAATTAAGCAAAACCATCAGTTCTAACTCCCAGTTAAAAAGTGCTCTCAACTCAGACATCTGATATCTAACCAAGGATGAGGAAGTTCCTTTTCATGGGTCACTAACGAGGGCAGTCTGGTGACTCTCCAATGTCAGGACAGCTTTTCATTGATTGTGGCATTTACGTTGTGCTTTAAAGGAACTGTCCAGGGTGCTGAATATTCCAAAATAGGTCCACCACCATGAAGCATCAGTAATAGCTCCTACAGTGTCCAAACTAAAAATTGCAGTGGATGTGGATCCCCATTGATGTAAGAGACATCAGGCCCCACCCCTAATCCATCCCAAAATCTTCTGTGCAGGCAAGGAAAATAGAGAAGTGTTCAGGTTCAGAGATGTATTTATCCATTTGTTACATTTTTCTACCACCCAATAGCCAAAAGAACATATAAACAAGAAGAGAAACAACATATAATGATAAAACAGAAGAATAATAAAACAAGTAAAACAGCAACAAAAGCAGTGGGTCCACAGACACAGCATATGAGCAGCAATATATGATCGAACACAATATTACAACCAAAGGAAAAATTAACTGTTAAAATACCTGGAAAATAAAATGGTTTTCACCTGACACCAAATAGAATAAAGAGTAGGTACCATGTGCACCTCTTTGAGGAACTTATTCCATGAGGTGCCACAATCAAGAAGGTCCTTCTCCTGGTTTCCACCTGCTTACTTCCTTTGGAGGGGCTCCTGGAGAAGGACCCCAAAAGATGATCTTAGGGCCTGAGTAGGTACATACATAAAGAGGCGTTCCTTCAGATGCCTTGGCCCAAAGCTGTGTGGGGCTTTAAATGTTAATATTAGTACTTTGAATTGGGCTCAGACTTTAACTTAAAAAGATAAGCCTTTTTAACTTTGCTTAAATTGCATATGGTACCTCCTCAATGGCTGATAGATATTTGTATTTGAATCTTGAAATCTTGAAGTCTTGAATATTTGAAAAATAAAATTGAGTCCAAAGTTTTGGGTTTTGGGGGTTTTAAGGACTGAATTTAATCATGTTTGGTAGAAAGAATGAGTGAGGCAGGATTTCTTGCTTCCAAAGAGTGAAGCAACAGAGGCTTTTTCCATTTAACATTTTCTTAAATCATACAAAACCCATTTGCTACTTCTTGAGTTGATGCCAAGGCTGCCTGGGCAAATGTTCCACTGTCAAAATGGCTCCATGGGAACAATGCTATGGTACATCCTGACAGATCAGACCCCCATTGCTGCATTCTGAAAGCAGGGAAACAATAGGTGATTCAGGCAGCCATTTCATGCAGTGGCAAAGCTCTGCATGTGTGTGTGTGTGTGTGTGTGTGTGTTTAAAAGAATGAACTCCTGACCCTTTTGAAGGAAACATTTCACCCAGGTTTCATCATAACCTAAATCCCTCTTTCTTTTCCTCATCCACATGCAAAATATCTTTTCCTCCAGAATATTAAAGAATAGCAATACTGTTAGTGCTAGCCTTCTGCGACTCACCCAAAAAATGGCTCTACCTTTAACAGTGGCTTAATCTGCAAAAATTATTTAATGAAGTTTTTTGTAGCAGTGAGCTAAGGATTTTCATCTCTAAATGCTCATACATCAAGCAAAGGTTGTCCAAATGCTTTCTGATGCAGAATCATCCCAAACGGGCTTCTAAATCAGAGGAACAGTCCCTATTTTAATCTTGTTTCACAGTTCCAACAGCTGCTGAGAAGGCAGAGCAGCTAGGGGAAAACTCAGTCATCCTTTGAGAGTCTCCATCCAGTTTCAATGTGGGTAAGTCTGATTCCCCACAGAGAGACCATCGCAAGTAATGACAAAGTATTTTCTGGCTCCGATTCTGATGGAAGATATTCATTGGGCCTTTGATCTGCCCTGTTAAGCACAGTCCATTGAATTCATTGTGCAGTAATGAAGTGGTGCTGGACCATCTCACATTTTGTTTGTTTACTTGAAACTGTTGTGTGACACATTATGAAACCTATTTGTGGGCTCAAATTGATGGAGGTCTGCAGAAATCACTCATTTCATTATCCGTAAAGATAGTCAAGTTTTGTTGTACATGCATTTGATTGATTACGTGTGTGTATATGTATTACAGGCCCTCTTTGTTCTATGTCACTGACCTGTTGTTTTGTTTGTTTTTTTTTAATTCTTTGCTAATATTCCAGTGCTTGGGAAACTTAGCTGTATTTTTCTTTCTTTGTTATACCCAAAACATTATGAAATGATGTACCCAAGCTAGAGTTCTCAAAATACAGGGACACCATTCAGTTTTCTCAGAGTCGTATAATTTCTTCCAGTCCAACTTGCTTGCATTCTATTTGCTTGAGATGTGTGCTACTTAAGGTAATTCCCATACATTGTCTATGTCAAATGATGCTCACGTTCTTATGAACTTTTTTTAAAAATGCGAGGATAATGCTTCTCTTATGGTAGATTAAAGAACAAACGAACACATGCTTAACTGAGGACTAAGCACATTATGTTATTAACATGAGTATTACTTTGATTATTTCCCAGAAATGTATATTAATAACTTGAATCAGCTGCAAGCATAGCATAAACAGGGCAGTTTTAGTACTAGGTACTTAGAATAAACCTTAACAGTACAAGAATAAAATTTCCATTTGACATTGGGTTTGCAACACTGTACAAGAGGTAGCAACTAAAACCATACCAAAAAAAAAGAAAAAGAAAAGAAATGCAAGAAAGCAAAATGGCTGTCTGAGAAAGCTTTACAAATAGCTGAGGAAAGAAGGGAAGCGAAAGGCAAGGGGGGAAAGGATAGATACACCCAACTGAATGCAGAATTCCAGAGAATAGATAGAAGAGAGAAGAATGCCTTCTTAAATGAACAGTGCAAAGAAATAGAAGAAAACAATAGAATAGGGAGGACCAGAGATCTCTTGAAGAAAATTGGAGATATGAAGGGAACGTTTCATGCAAAGATGGGCATGATAAAGGACCAAAATGGCAGGGACCTAACAGAGGCAGACGAGATTAAGAAGAGATGGCAAGATTACACAGAGGAATTATACAAGAAAGAGCTTAACATCCCTGTTAACCACGATGGGGTGGTCACTGACCTCGAGCCAGACATCCTGGAATGTGAAGTCAAATGGGCCTTAGGAAGTCTGAGCAACAACAAAGCTAGTGGAGGTGACAGTATTCCAGCTAAGCTATTCAAAATCTTAAAAGACGATGCAGTAAAAGTGCTGCACTCAATATGACAGCAAATTTGGAAAACTCAACAGTGGCCACAGGATTGGAAAAGGTCAGTTTACATTCCCATCCCAAAGAAAGGCAATGCCAAAGAATGTTCAAACTACCACACCATTGCACTCATTTCACATGCTAGCA
>NW_025336197.1:1992069-1992680 GCF_004798865.1 Varanus komodoensis
TGTGGCAAGTTCTTAAAGAGATGGGAGTACCAGACCATCTTATTTGTCTCTTGAGATACCTATATGCGGGTCAAGAAGCAACAGTAAGAACTGGACACGGAACCACTGATTGGTTCAAAATTGAGAAAGGAGTTCGTCAAGGCTGTATACTGTCTATTTAACTTATATGCAGAGCACATCATGAGAAAGGCGGAGCTAGATGAATCTCCATGTGGAACTTAGATTGCTGGGAGAAATATCAACAACCTCAGGTATGCAGATGATACCACTCTAATGGCAGAAAGTGAAGATGAACTAAAGAGCCTCTTAATGTGGGTGAAGGAGGAGAGCACAAAAGTTGGCTTGAAACTCAACATTATGAAAACTAAGATCATGGCATCCAGTCCTCTCACTTCCTGGCAAATAGATGGGGAAGAATGGAGGCAGTGACAGATTTTATTTTCCTGGGCTCCAAGATCACCGCAGACGGGGACTGCAGCCAAGAAATTAAAAGATGCTTGCTCCTGGGGAGGAAAGCTACGGCAAATCTAGACAGCATACTAAAAAGCAGAGACATCACTCTGCCAACAAAAGTGCGTATAGTCAAGGCTATGGTTTTCCCAGTTGCAATG
>NW_025336197.1:1992780-2112020 GCF_004798865.1 Varanus komodoensis
CGCATATAGTCAAGGCTATGGTTTTCCCAGTTGCAATGTATGGCTGTGAAACTTGGACCATAAGGAAGGCTGAGTGCCAAAGAACTGAGGCCTTTGAATTGTCGTGCTGATGGAGACTCCTGCAAGTCCCTTGGACAGCAAGGCGATCAAACCGGTCAGTCCTAGAGGAGATCAACCCTGACTGTTCTTTAGAAGGCCAGATCCTGAAGATGAAACTCAAATACTTTGGCCACCTAATGAGAAGGAAGGACTCCCTGGAGAAGAGTCTAATGCTAGGAACAATTGAAAGCAAAAGAAGAAGGGGACGGCAGAGAATGAGGTGGTTAGATGGAGTCACTGAAGCAGTTGGTGTGAGCTTGAGTGGACTCCGGGGGATGGTGGAGGACAGGAAGGCCTGGAGAAATGTTGTTCATGGGGTCGCGATAGGTTGGACACAACTTCACGACTAACAACAACAAAGGTACAGACAACTCAGTAAGCCACAATCGATTTTTACCTTTGTCAAGCTTTCATGTTATCTGAACCCTATCATGGTATTTCAGTGTGGTAGGTTTGGTCTTTAAAACCATGAGCAGAAGTAATGGTCTGATCTCTGTACCACTGTGTCTTGTTATGTCATCCAAACCTGGAAAATACAACTCACTTCAGGTTCTTACAGCAACGATGCTTGATAGCCATGGTGAACTGAACATGGTGATGGGACCTATCTTTAGCAAGACTTTTCTCTGAAGGAAAAGGATTGCAGAAGTAATGTCATTTATTCTACTCAGAAAGACAAAGGTGAACAAAATTTTACTGTCCCATGTATGCCTGGATGAAGCAAATACTTATTTTTTTAATTCTCCAAGGACGTTCACAGAATTTAAAAAGAGTCCTTCCAGAACTTTCCAAAGAATTTTAAACTGCTACTTATTTGTTTTAAAAGCTATGTTTAATGGTAAAATTTAAAGCACTTTTTTCTGTTTTGCTATTTGGACATTGTCTCCTCTTCAATTACATTAAATTTAGTTTTAATTTAATTAAAACTAGTTGCAATTCTTGTTGCTTCTTCTGGAGGTTTATTTTGGGACATTAGTTGCTGTGAGTGCTTTGGTTATAGGGCCAATCATAAACTGAATGAATGATTGATTTAAAATCAAATCCTACAAAAGGGAAAGAAGATAAAAATAATTTCCAATTTGCGTAAGAAACTAGCTTTGCTTAGATGGCCTTCCATTGGGGATGGTGAAGCCATGCTTTCATTTGGGATCTAAAGTACAGTATGGTGTAGTGGTTAAGCTGTTAGATTCAGGAGATTCAAGCTGTAATCCACACTTGACCTTGCAACTAACTTGGTGATTTGGGGCTAGTCTCTATCACCCAGCCTAATCTACTTCCCGGGGTTGTGAGGGTAAAATAGAGAGAAAGATGAGCAGGATAATGAAAGCTACCATGGGATCCTTGCAGGATAAAAGACAGAATATAATAAATATAAATATAATATATGCATAAGCAAACTACGCATATTGATTGCATGTGTGGGTTTCTTCTATTTTCCTATGATCATGTGTGGCCCCAATTTGCATCCAATCTATGACGTGCTGGGAGAGGGTTCACTTTTTCCCCCAATACACCATTGCTTTTCAGGTGTATTGCTAGCACATTCCAGATGCTGACAGAGTCTGAAAATATAGAATGAGACATGCCTCCATCGACTCCAGCTGGCATCAGAACCACAAGCCCTAAGAGCAAAGTAGGAAAACCTAGCTGGACATTTCGTTTGGCCCCGTGACACTGCATACATAAAGCTTTGGGATCATTTGGGCATTGTAACACCACAAGGAAGCACTATATCCTTCAGGCTGTTAAAAGTGAGGAAAATCACAAGCCATTGGCTTGATTTACAGTGAACTGCTCATTGACTTGCAGAAGTGTTATAAAGTGCCATGCAGCCCATTTGCTGGAAAGAAATTGGTGCAAGCCGGAGAAAGGGTTTTGAAATTCTTTAACAATGAAAGATTCTCATTGTCAGGAAGTAATTTATTCTGCCAATGATTGCAATAAAAATAGCTAAGATGGCTCCCCCCTCCCCCACTCAAACATGCCCTGGAGCTTGAACGGATGGACAGAATTATGGGAGATGCCACCTGAAAACCTGGCCAGTAGCCATTTTAGAGACATAGCCAGCCTTTTAGGTTAAGAGAAAGAGAAGGAGGGAAAAGTGAACTGCTTCCTGAGTTCATCATATTTTTTTAACCCATTTTGCAACATTATGAAAATGTCACATACTGTAAATCAGTGATGACTTCCTGTACCATAGTTTCAGTTCTTGGCAATTTGCTTTCTGTGACCCTGGCTTTTAATGGCAAGGCAGGTCTTGATACTGAGTTCTGGACAATTGGCAAGGGGCACCTTGCTCTCCTGCATGTCCTAGCTTTTGCAAATGTCCTTCGGAGAATTCAAAATACAGAGGTCCTTGCTTCTCTCCTTATTTTTTAGCTGATTAATGGTGTGGTGCTTACACTCGGAAGTGGAGTGAGATTTTTATTTTTTTTTCAAACAGTGATGGACCTTAAAGCATTTTACATAACACAGCAGTTCAGAATTCTTTTTAAAGAAGAAGGCTCTCAAGCACTATGATAAAACATATGGTAAAATTAGGAGCTTTGTCTCTCAGAATAATCACATATGTGGAACCATGGAGTTTTACTGTTCAAATGTACATTTCACCTTAATTATAGAAGGCATCTTCACCTGGCCAGGGCACAGCACAGTGTCAATCAAGGGTGTTGAAGGTCTTTCAGTCCAGGGTCCAAATTGCATTTCCAAGAAGCTCTTGGTGGCCAACTTCCAATGGGTAGTGGGGTCAAGGGCAAAAAGGACAGGGATGAAGGCAAAAGGGTGGAAGCAAAAACACCTACAGAATTTTTCTGGAAGCTCTTACTGCCAGGAGCTGAGCTTTATGGGATGCATCGCAACCCTTTAGAATTGGATGGGTGAGTACGAGAACTGTACAGATCTGGGAAACCACCATATGACTGATGACCAAGGAAAGTGGATGGGGCCAGGGGTTGGAGAAGTCCAGAGGGCTGCACTGATGTCTGAAGCTCTGCAGCCATGGTGTAGATAGACCTCCAGTAGCATCTCAGCACATGTGGTTTGCAGATCATGTTCACCTGATCCCTCTTATAAGCCTGATGCTTTCCAGTGCTTTCCAGTGACTTGTTCAGTGATGAGTAATGAGTTCTACTTGGATGGATCTTTCAGCTAATGGGATGGACACGGACACTGCCAGCTGAGATACCAGAATATATTCTTCATTGAATTTGGGAGGCTAAAGGCATTGTTTTGATGACTGAGGTGCTACTCATCCACCTGCTTACCTGCATTAAATTGTTCTCCTATTGCTTTTTGAACTATAGCTGTGTTCTTTTAGGAGACTCAGTGATAATTATACTCAGTGCAACAGTTCCTAGGATTAGGAATATCATTAACAAAGAAACTCAAACATCTCTGTTTCTCTGAAAGCCTGTTATCTCTGCCTTCGGGAAACGTGTGGAACAGATCATCCTGCAGAGCAAATGGCCCATTTCTTTAAAAACAAAACAAACAAAACCTGCATCTTAGTCTACTAATTATTTATACACTCAATTATAATCACTGATGGTTGGCATTTCTAATTGTATTTATTCTCTTGGGGACAATAGTGAGATTTGGTTCGGAAAGCCACTGACTTCTAATTGATAAGGAAATTCAATAATATTATAGAATTACGTAGAAATTGTCCATCAAATTTTAGTCTATGCATTGCAGAACAGGCATATGGGCCATAGCAATAGCAAGATATGTTGTATATCTATTTAAGTAGTACTAATTATTTCTAAATGCACATAGATATATATAAATTAGCATGTGCAAAATGTTAAGCAAACTTTATGCAAATTGAAGCAATCCTGTGTCTTCTGGTTTGGTTGATGCATTCGCTCTCTTTTAGCAAAGCATTTTTTCCCTCATTGATAATATGGGTGGGTTATAAACTGGTTAATTCTTACCTCCACCACCAAATATAAAGTGAACATGATTTCAGAAAAAGCCAACAACAGCAAAAGTATCATTTTAAGCATAGGACAATCACAATATAACAAACATACCTAATATAAATGCCAACACATCCAGCGACTCATTCATTTTAGAACTGCAAATAGAAAATATCTGATTCACAAAAAAGCTACCCAAATCATTTTTTAAACCTTCATTGAAAAGTTGCAGAATTGAAACTCTGAGCACCTCAGTGGCTATGGAACTGAGGCAACCATTTGGGGGCGACCACAGAAAAGGTCCCGTCTCTCAGGCCTGCTTGTCTCTCATGCCTGTCAAACTAATTTTACAAGCAAACCTTCAAAGCAAACCTGAAAACCCAGTCCTGTTTGTATCAATATAAGCTGGTCAATAACGGGTCCAAAACCATTTAGGGCTTTATATGTTACAACCAGCTCTTTGAAGTGAGCATGACATAACACAGGCAATCCATGCTGCTAAGTCATATCCAGAATGTCTCATATCCAAGATGGCCCAAGGATGGATGCTATGTAGTATCAAAAGTCACAAAAATGTCTGAGAGAACCAATATGGTTGCACTGCCCTTGTCAGAAAATCTCAGTTTAGCAGAATGGGAGAATGTATGCTCAGATCCACACGGATGATACCACACTTGAACCCCAGCAGTTTAATGGCAGGTCACCCAGGAACTCGTCTCACAGAGAGAAATACAACAGTCCTGCCATTATATACAACAGTACACCAAACTGGCTAAAAGCTTCCAGACTTCAGAGTTTTTTTTATAAGTTGTGGGTCATGTACACACTTTCAAGGCATTGATGAGATTCTGCACGGGTGAGCAGGCAAGGACAGTGGAGAAGTGCAAAATTATAATGCACAAACACTGAGAAGTCATTATAGGCATCAGGAAAAGCATGACTCACCGAAAGCTTGAGTCACAGATGACAAATAAAAGGAATTACAGAAATCTAACAGGTTTAAAATGTTGTGCTCTTCAGAAATCCATGTTGGCTTCCTGTAATCACTGCATTGTTCTGAGATATTTGCACACCAACCATTTTATAATTTGCTCCAGAATTCTCGCAGGGACTGATGTCAGGCTGAGTGGTCTGTAATATTCCAGCTCCTCCTTTTTCACTTTTTGGGGATAGGGACAACATTAGTTCCCCTCCAGTCATCTGGCTTCAAACTCCCAAAACTAACAGACAATGGCTCTTAAGGTGATTTCTCCATTTCCTTGATTACTCAAGAATGCATTTCATTCAGCCCTGGTGAGTTGAACGTGCTTGAGGAAATGAGGTGTTCCTTGACCATTTGCCCTGCCTGGCAAAGCGTGTGCTCTGCCAGAAAGCCACAGCTCCGCATCATAACTTTTCCTCTTGGTACCACTCCATTGTTATGGTTATTTTTAGGGGAAATGATTTTGTTCTTGAACCATGGCACCAAGCCCAGCCATACTCTAGCTCTTTCTATGTTAAATAAAATGCTTGCTTCTAATTAATTGAAGCACCTTACATGTTACCACAAATTTATAGAGAAAGTGCATGGTGGTGAGTTGGGGGCAGAGGAGGATCATGTGAACAGCAGGTATTTGCACCTCCATTAGTCTCAAGAAGCTTAGCTCTCTATTATTTGTCTATTCAACCCTTTCCAAGGAAGATAAATACCTCAGAGGATACACTGTTTTCTACGTGACTGCAGTAATGAGACTGCTTAGCACGGGAGCCTTCTCAGGGTACGGATGTGGGATTTATTAAGGTAGTCTTGTGCTAGTTGAAATCAAGAACTTGAGCTGTATATAGATTTAATCATATGTCGAGTAGACTCACTGAAATAAATTTAACATAAGTTTGTCATGCTGAGTCATGTTCCCTTGATTTCAGTAGATCTTCCCTAAACATTATCCCATCTGGATTCAACCAATTATGCTTTTACTTAGTAGTGTTGTCATCTGCAACATTCAAAACATTTCCAAATGACCATCATTGTCTGTTTCTTCCTCTGCTAAATAAATAGAAGCTGCACGTATGTCTTCTATGTTCATTCGGCAATCTTTGTTTATGGTGCTTGTGATCATATTCCTAGTTTCAATCCAATTTAGATGATAAAAGAAATGGTTTATGCAAGCATGGTGAATCCATAGATTAAATCCATCCTTTTAAAGGTAAATCCTTAATCTTGTCAAATAGACAATGACACTCATAGCAGTCTGACTAAGCATAACATTTGACAACTTTTCCAATTTATTACACTAAATTACCATTTGACAGGAACATTGATGGGAGGTTAATTAAATGCAAGTTGCTAGCAGATTAGGTATGTAAATAAGATACACGATATATTACACCACACGTTGCTGTAATGTATTCATACCTTATTGTTTTTTTGTAACCTTTCCTAAATATATAATATCTGATTAAAAAGAAAGGAATTGTGCAAAACAGATGCTTGGAAGGTCATTTGCTGATCAACTGCTTTCTTATTATTCCACACATAGACCATATTGGATTCAGAAAGGATAATGTTAAGCAATCTCAGCTTTCAAGAAGGCTTCGTGTGAGCCTGCAGAGGCTGTTCTCTGAGATCAGGTTGATGATGCGATGGATAGATGATGCCATCTAATTGGGATGCCTGTTCTGCCATTATACACAGAACAGGGGGAATGGCAAAGGGGAGGTTTGCTTCTCCACAAACCCATGGCTTTTGGCCATCTAACTGGGATGCTTCAGAGAAGAAGATTGCAGAGGACGCAGGATATGTCATATCTTGGCCTTTGAAGTCTTCTCATCCATTTTCTCTACAAGGATGAGTTCCTGACCTCAGAGATATATCTGGAGTGTACTTTCCATACTGGATGTGAGGTTGGAGAGCAGTTAGTGTGCTGGTTCCAAGATGAAAGGTTAGGGCTCTGTTTCTGATTTCAGATCTGGGAATCCAGCGAATCTTATGTCCCCCTCCTTCCCTGTAGGTGATGTCTAGGGGCAAGAGGGTCACTCTCCCTGGTGAATTTATTCCATTTCAGTGTCCTCCATTCATTAAGACTATCTGGGCAGATGGAGCAATTTGCTGCTTTCAACCATGGAAGCCTTATGCTTCTCAAACTGAGTCTGTGCTGCTTTCTTAGATGGGCAATGAGAACTCTTGTGCTGTATCCACTGTTAGGCCTGCTTGGAGAAGAGCCAGTGAAATAAGTTGGACTTCAAGTTAGTGGCCAACTTGAGTTCCATTCATGCCAGTAGGTCTGTCAGGTAGGACTAATTAGTCAGGTAGGACTAATGTCAGATGCAACCTGGTACAGGCTCACTGGCTTCAGTAACGATGCAATGTTTGTGTGCTATTTTGCAGCATCCTCTCATTCTTTCTTTTCCCTGTATTTCTGTCCTATTTAAGAACAGGGCAAAAGGCCACCTACCAAGTCCAGCATCCCATTTCCCACAACATCCAAACAGATGCCCATGGAAAACTCAGATGCAAGGTATGAACACAATGGTCCTCTACCAATCCTGTAGTTTAGTGCCTGGTTTTGAGAAGTGTGATGCTCATTTTGGAGGTTATGTTATTCATGAAGTTGTGCCCAACCCATCGTGACCCCATGGACAACATTCCTCCAGGCTCTCCTATTGTCCACCATCCCCCAGAGTCCACCTAAGCTCACACCAACTTCTTCAGTGACTCTATCTAGTCACCTCATCCTCTGCCATCCCCTTCTTATTTTGCCCTCAATCGTTCCCAGCACTGGGCTCTTCTCCAGTGAGTCCTTCCTTCTCATTAGGTGGTCAAAGTATTTGAGTTTCATCTTCAGTATCTGGCCTTCTAAAGAGCAGTCAGGGTTGGTCTCCTCTAGGACTGACTGGTTTGATTGCCTTGCCAAGTCCAAGGGACTCACAGGAGTCTCCTCCAGCACCACAATTCAAAGGCCTCAATTCGGCGCTCAGTCTTCCTCATTGTCCAGCTTTCACAGCCGTACATCACAACTGGGAAAACCATAGCCTTGACTCCCACAATGCCTCCCTTTCTGTAAAGCTTCTGGCTCCACCCGCAGGGCAGCTCTCTCTGCTTCAGGGCCCTCCAGTTGAACAGATCATTTCTCCCAACATGTCCTGATGGGGTTAAGGACTGGGGTCTTTCACAAGCTGCCCCTCCCCTCCTCAGAACCCATCCTCCCCTTACAAAACAGACTGATTCTTGTGCTCAGCCTGAGAAACTTTGCTAGGCACAACTGAAGGAGCGATGAAGGGTCGCCCCACCTCAGAATCCTCCTATGACTCCCACTGAACAGTCTGCAGTGTTTGAGAGACTGGCCCACGCTCTACACATTTTCCATTGTTCACGCAATGCATGAAGTACTTTTTTTGTTTGTCCCAAATAGGTCGCTCTTCAGCTTCACTGGATGATGTTGAGTTCTGGTATTAAGAGACGGTGAATCTTTCCTATTCACTTTCTCTACATAATGCATAATTTTGTTAACTGTTATCCTGTCCCTTCTGCTTCCTTTTTTAAAACTAAAACCCTCAAACATTTCAGCCTTTTATTGTGCAGCTTCTTATCAGGAACTGATCCAGTCTTTGCTGGGAATTGATCCAGTCCCTTGAGCATTGTGAATGACATTTTCTGCCTCTTTTCCAGCTTTACAATAGCCTTTTTGAGAAGCAGGGATGTAGAATTCATGCAGATGCTCCATGGATTGTATAAAGGCAGTACAATATTGGCCATTTCAATCCCTTTCCTAAGGGTAAATTGGTGATGGACACTATATTGCATGTAGCAAATTCCATAGTTTAATGCCCACTGTGGTGCTAAGGCAGTGCAGAGGAAATGAGAGAACCTCTTAAGCAAGCCAGCCTAGAAATACACTATGCTGAAATAAAGAGGACATAACTTTCAAATAAATATTTTTAGAAGCAACGTAGATTGGTAAAAGAGTGGGAAAGTCTTTTGTGCTATGTTCTTTCAATTCCCTTACTTAATTTTATTCCTGAGCAGTGAAGGCCTAGGCATCCAAGGGTGTGTCCACATTAGTAAGTCTTAGCATTGCTAAAGCATCATTCTTACACTTTAAGTCAACCTTCCCTTTCAGTTTCCATCAGGCTGCATGACCAAAGGTCAGGAATGCTGGGAGTTGCAGCCCAAGCAATCCAGAGGGTACCAGAATGGGGGAGACTTATCATTTATCTAAGTCATAATTCATCTAATTTCTCATAAGAGAAATTAAAACAGTTGTTCTACAAGGCCACAGCATGTAGAGGTAGTGGCATAGTGGTTAGAGCATTGGACTAGGATTCAGGAGATGTGGGTTCTAGTCCTCACTTGGTCATGAAGTTCATTGGGTGACTTAGCACTGAGACTTTAGTCTCAGCCTAAGCTACCTCACAGGGTTGTTGTGAGGAGAAAATGGAGGAGAACCAGGTAAGCTGCCTTGGGTTCCCTCCAAAAGGAAACCAGGCAGGCTATAAATATAAAAACTCAGTCAATAAGTCAATTGTGCCTCAAATCCATTAGCACCCAGCAATGCTCCTACATGGAGGAAAGGGATGGTGAGGCATGAGGTGGTGTGGGTATGTATGTGTGCTTGAGTGGACATCTGTGAGGAAGGAAACAAGCAGGATTAGTCTCTCCCTTTGCTCCTCCCCACTGTCTCTCCCACACATCCTTCCTTGTCGCAGGGATGAAACAAGCGCTGCAATGCCTCAAAGTTCTGCAAGACTCCTTGAGGCCCAGCAGAAAGCAGTGGGGTTCTCGCCTCCTGATGTGGAACTTGGAAAGCCTTGAGGACTGTGCTTTTTCTGAAAGGCCAAAAAAGGAAATGTTTCCTCCACTGAGGAAGGGGGTGGTAAAGGTGTTTGGCCTCCACTTCAGTGCAAACTCAAATTATTCACGTATGCATTACAAAATCTCAAACTTCAGGACAAGCCAAATTTAAGAAGAGAAACCTGAGAAACTGAGAGAACCCAACACTGATAGTTTAATGCCTCCTTACTCTCTGCTTTCCTTGAGTCAGCTTGGAGTGGTCACTAGCCATTCGAAAATGGTCTTGGACAATGTTAGACTCTCAACTGAATAGTCGGACACAGCTGGGGCTCTTTATGTGCTAATGTGTATTCCTCATGTGAAGGCCGATTTGGCTTGCTCATTTTGCTGAGTGGGCCTCCAGACTTTTGTCCACTAATGGCAGATATTGGAAGTCCATGGCGCAACACAAGTCACGGAAATGTGCAGGAGTCACCCTGGAGAAATTGATCTGCATTTGCACAACATGACAACCCATTGCGGGTAGCAATTTATGAATGTCACATTATACAATCTGGTCAATGACTTGGTTCAGATGACAGATAAGCCACACTCAAGGGTTGATTAGGGGATGAGTTTGGCTTGTCATTGAACTGTGGGCTGCTGCTGAAATGTGGGTTATTGTGCTGTTTGAACCCAGCTGAAATAACAAACCATGGTGAGCTACCATATTTCACAACCCAGCAGCAGATTATGGGCTCTCTTCATAGGTTTTTCATGGTTGTGAAGCCATAATTTATTAGTATAGTTAAACAACATGATAACCCACAGTTGAAGAACAACCCATAGGCAACCTGTACTCTGTTCTTGAATGTGCATAAGTGTGCATGATCAGAAACAGCATAAGCAATCAGTGTTCCCTGCCATGCCATTTCTCTTTTGCAAATTCCTGTGACACAGTGCACCACAAACCATACAGCCACCAACCTATTTCAGTGCCATAAGGAAATATCACTGGAAAAACCAGGACTGTAAAATTTAAGAGCAGAATGGATGGGACTACAATAGTGGAAGAAATGACCAACCAAAAAGAATGGAAAAACAATGGAATGGAAGGAAAAAAGAGCAATATTTGATGTTTGTGTCAACTTGATCATCTAGAGAAAAGATGGTTAGTAAACAAATAATGCTCTACTACAAACAGCAAGGTGGGAGACAATAATCTTGGGAATGGCAGTCAATTTCGAATAACACTGCAACAGAAGTCCTCTTCTTTAGAAGTCCTCTTCTTTCAAACCCTGCCCTAATGCCAAGGCCTTCTTGAATCTTTCAGGAAGGTCAGGGCCTTTAAAGCAAAATTTAGTGACTAAATTTGTATTAAAAGCAAGGATATTGGGGGGTAAAACTAGATGCCTGTTTCCAGACAATTGGCTCAGATGTCCTCCCAAGTACAACAGCATGCTAATAATGAGCTGTAATAGATTGTGGAATGGTTCCCCAAGGCAAATTCAGATAGTTGCCTCATGTAAAATTACAGCAAGTAGAAAATAGGCTCCAGTGCAGTGAAACATCCTATATTTTGAAAACTGAAGAGGCTGCAATAAATTGAAAGGGAAGCAAGTCACATTGTTGTTGTTTCTGTTGTTGGTTTTCTTCTAGTTGTTCTTTTCATTTCTATGACATCTGTAGCCAAAACTCTTGGGACGGTTCAGAAAAATTACAAACCATATCATCCTACAATTTAATACAGCATTAAATAATATACCATTATAATAAAACACCGTGACTCGTTCCAACACTGGGTTGAGTGTGGGTTGTTGCTGAACTGTTGCTGATCCATGGAGTATCATGTTCCCTGAGCCCAGGCTGTGCTAACAAGCCATGAGCTGTTTGCTATGAACAACCAATAAAAAGAACCCATGGTCTGTAGCTGTTCTGTGAGCTGTGGACTGTTCACCATGATTTGTTGTCTTAGCTAGGTCCAGACATGTTTATCCGTGATTCAATGATGCAGCTCTTGAGTGTGCATTATCATTGTCTGTACCCACTCAGTATAGATCTTTAAACGTACAAAATCCAAAACAACATGAACAGCTAAAAACTATTTCATTTAAGGAAATAGTAGTCCTGTTTAATACAGCTGATGTAAATGCTCCATTGGATGCCATTAAATGTTTTGGAATACAAAGAAGCCAAATTCTTAAAAGATGGCAATGTTGGGGCCTGGCAGGCATCAGTGGGTACTTGTTCCATAATTGTGGGCTACCACTGAGAAGGCATGACCCCTGTTGCCAACTCCTGAGCTTTCCTAGGGAGCACATGCTCAGAGAAAGTCCCCAGATTTTGATGGTGGCGTCTGGATAGGTTCATGTCAGCAGAGACATTCTGTCACACATGGCAGTCCCAAGCCATGCAAGGCTTTATAGGTAAAATACAACAGCCCAAATTACGCTTAGAAACATACAGGTGGTCAGTGAAAGCAGGACAGAGCTGCTATCATATGTTCAGATCTTCTTCCCCCAGTTATTAATCTGGCTGCTGCATTTCACCCAAGTTGCAGCTTCTGAAGTCTTCAAGTGCAACCCTGCATAGAGGGCATTGCAGTAATCTTGGAGGTTACCAGAGCTCAGAGTTACCACATAGGAGCACAGCTGGGCCACCAGCCACTCCACACTCCTGATGGATCCAGGAGTAGAAACATGCTTCTTCAGGGTGAAAAAAACCCCATCCAGAACAGGCTGAGCACTCGCCATCGGAGCTGAGAAGAATCAACTGGTGGCAGCATCTGCGCATCAAGCAATCTGGGTACACGACCAGTGCCAGTTCCCAGTCTTGCAGGGGCTTTGGACAAGATGCTGTTAGTGGGGTCCGTCCTTGAGAGGTGCACCTCCTCCACACTTCTGCATGCTGCCTTGCCCCCTGCCTTTGGGGCCAATCTGCAAAGCCACTCAGAAGCAAGTCACTGTAGGTAGAAGCTGCCTTCTCTCTTCTGGCTCCTAGAAGATAGACATCAATGGATGGCTGCAGCAAGGAGGAAAAGCAGCAGCAACAGAGACTCCAGGGTTTGGGAATGGGCTTCCACAAGTCCTGAATGGATCCCTGACACCAGGTCTACCCATGGCAAGGTTTTATGTTAATTATAATTTCGAATGAAGGTGCTAAATATATTCCAAGTATTTAACCATTTAATCACTCATTTGAGAGCATTCTAAGCTTTCACAGAATCAAACCTGCCTACCTACACGTGGTCATGATCCTACTGACCTGTACTGTACTCCTCCAATGTACTCCTCCAATGAGGAGAATGTAAGCTGCCTTGAGCCCTTTGTAGGAAAAAGGCAGGATATATATCAATCAATAAATAAATGAGGCTATGAACATCTGGCAAGGACCAGAGATATAGCCAGAACTCCATTCTAATCATTTTCATTCCAAGGAAGGAAAAAGAAGATCTCTCTCAAGCTTGTAAACTCCAGTGCAACCAAATGGTCTTGTTTATCACAAATGGCTCTGCAAAGCTCAAAGGTAATGATCGTTTGGTTTATTTTAACATTTCCAATTATAGAAACTCTTTTAGGAACTCCACTGGTCAAAGGCAGTTTGCATTTCTTGAAAAGCTGCCCCCACTGCTGCATGGCAAAGGTAATGCCAGACAAAGATCCCCCAGGGAAAGGGTTAAAAGCACATGTCCCATCTACTTCGCCACTTACTTTTGCAGCCCTCTTGCCCAGCTGCATTTCAGTTTTCAGAAAGCCAGAATTCATTTTGTTGGGCCCTTTCTTCAGTGAATCAACATTTTTTGGTGCAAGGCTAATATCAAACAGTGAGTTCTCCAGAACAGGGGAGATGCATGTTAGACCAGTGTCCTTGCTGTCCACTCCCTTCTCTTGTGGAAAATGCTCAGTGCCCTTATGTTGGAACCAGTTGTCTTCTGCCATAACTTATTTATTCACTTAGTGTTATCCAGGTTGCTAAGAATGATGGAAATCATTCCATGAGCCGCAAAGGCCAGTGATGAGCAATAGATTTGTCTTTCTTGAATACAAGACCCCGATGCTGAGCAGTGAAGGAAGCTCAAAGAGAAATACATCTTTGCTATAGTATGGCAGTCAGCTGTTGAAAGAAAAAAAAGTTGTCAGATTTACCAGGTAAGTACATTCCCTGCCTAAATAGCACTTTGGATTCCAACCTCTGCATTTGGGTGCTTTAGAACTCAGATGTTCCTTAACCAAAGTCTATAAAAACATTATCTCCATGTACCAGGTAAAACATATTCTTATCAGCTTCCTCTTCTCTCACCAGCTGTACAGTCAAAAGTAGCATGAAACTAACTGCTGAATTACAAGAAAATGATTCAGGCAGTCACATGGAAATGAGCTTAAGTTAGTCCTAGCCAACTTGCCCCATAGATGTCAGTGGGGCTAAAGCAAAACATAGTCTAGATCCAACCCTTTGCATTTAGGAAATTGATTTGCATGATATACCCTCAGAAATCCAGATGTTGTGTGATGCTTTCCAGGATGGATTCATTGGGACAGCCCTGCCTAGAAGTGATAATCTTGAAAATGTTGCTGCAGAAGTTGTGGGAAGGTGTGGCAGGATCTGTGGGTTCTCCAGATCACATAATCTGCTCTCTTCCTGAATACATTATCAGAACACCCTTTCTTGTCTAGATTGTTCCTAAGAAGGTACAGATCTGTGGGTATTTATTTAAGGAAAATTATATTTGAGAAATACTTTCCTTGGATAAGGTGGATTATTCCAGCCACCTGACAGAGGGCTTCTAGCACTGCCAGTGAGAAGGCCTTATGCAGCTCTTCCAGTTTTCCTTTCTGCTGGATTTTCTGCAACAAGACAAAAGATCATAGGAGAAAGAGGGGGAAATGAGAGGGTTATAATTGGAAGGTGATAGCATCTGCGGACCCCTGTCCCTGCATCCCAACAACATTCCATGTGTGTACCACCAAGGAGCCCCCTGAAAGCATTCCAGACACCTGGAAGATGGAACACTTGCTCTCTCTAGCCTCAAATGAACTAAAAGAAATGCACAGACTGCCTTTACTTTGTTCAGTCTGTTGGAGGGTACTTAACCGAAATAATAAAGTAATCTTTTCATTACTGAGAGCTGCTCTGAACCAGTTTAAAAAGAGGGCATGTACTTGGAAGATTTCTCTGCACTCTTGGAAAGACATGGGGCTAATTTGGCTGGGTTCAGCACAGCCTCAGAAATTGAGCAATTGGACAGAACATCAGGGAAAACTTCCTAACGGTAAGATCTAATGAACTGCAGAACTGTTTTCCATGGGGAGTGTTACTCTTGACACATATAAAACTAGACTAGAGGAAGAAACAGAAAATATGCAGTAGTGTAAGAAACAGCACTTCCCTGCTAGAGACTTGAACCAGGTGACCCATTATTTCTGTTCTCTCTTCTGTAAACCTGTAGTCCTTTGATTCCCGTAGCAGCACTTACCTTGCAGGCAGCTTTGCTGCATCCTGATATGTATTTGTGGCAATCTGTGCCTACCACTGGAGCAAGAGATGTGTAAAATTTGAGATGCTAGGAGACATAATGGCGACTCGTTTTTAGAGTGACCAAATAGCCCGCAATTTCCAGCATGTGTCCTTGCCATTGAAGGCTAACATTTGAGACCAGGTAAATTAAATGCCAAATACAGATAAAGATTCTTTTGTTTGCTTCTTCAATTGTACATGCTGCTACTTTGGTCACTGTGCTCTGTCAAAGTTTCAGACACATAGAACAATCTCAAGTGAACATCCAGGCTCCAGTTAAATACCACTGGTGAAGCCAAATCCACCATCTCCTGAGATAGTTTGATCCACTGTTGGACAACTGTTACCAGAAGGACATTTCTCCTAAGTTTTAACCAAAATCTGTTTCTCTACTATTTTCACCCACTAGTTCTATCCCTTCCCTCTGGAGTAACAGCAACTAGTAACTTTGTCCTACATGGCACCCCTCCAGTTATTTGGAAATGGCCACCCTCTTCTTCTAACTACCCTTTCAATGATTTTTCAGACTCTTCACCAACTTAGCTATCTTTTTCCAGGTATACCCTTGCTTGGCAAATGCACTCCTTAAAAGGAGTAGTGGTTAGAGTATTCCAGGTACACAATCTTATACGTAAATTGCTCATAGTATAAGCCCACTCATGGCTAGACAGATATAAATCTCACTGAAAAAGTGGTCTTAACTCCCAGGTAAGTGTGTCTAGGGTTGCAGCCTTGGTGGATCATTCATTGTTTCCATTTGTACCACAACTTTCCACCAAGCAAATGACATTCAAAGTGGCCAACAATCATAGAGACTAAAACATGTTGCCTTTGAGAGGAATACAGTTGCAGAATAGAAAATAACAGGTTATAGTGGCTAACAGGGGGTCTAGGCACCCTACTTTAGAGAGGATGATCCTCTGTTTTGGAGAGCTGGCAAACGACATACAAATGACACATTTCCTATTTGTTTGGCAGTGTAGAAGTGGCTACTTACTAAACTCTGAAGAATTTTCTGCTTGACTTGCACCTCCCCAAACCTGTCATAACTACTGTCATCACCCTCCTTGTTGTGGGGAAATGCGGGGAGCTGATGCAGAGCACCTGCCCAATTCTGCACAGGCAGGAATATCAAGAAGGAAATCCCTAAGAATTACCAGCAGGGGGAAGAGTCCCTTTCAGTCCTTGCTCTATAGAGAGGCATTCCCACTGGCACAGAGGGGTCCTTGAGGACTCATACTGAAAGATGTATGAATGGCTATCCCTTAGCAGCCAGAAGTGACTGCATCCAGCAGACGCTCCCCTTAAAAGCAAAGGAGTTGGTGCAAGTTCAGCTAATGCTGAAGGGGGAGAGAGGGAGAGGGAGAGGGAGGGGGAAAGGGGGGGGGGGAGGGAGAGAGAGAGAGAGAGAGAGAGAGAGAGAGAGAGAGAGAGAGAGAGAGAGAGAGGACATGGTGACTCTCTTTCATAACCTGAAAGGGAATTGCCTTAGAAACATCACAAGTTTCAATGTATGGAATGTTTCCATGAGATGTAAGTGATGCTGGATTTCACTCCCTGTCACCAAATCAAATCAGTCACTCATTAGTCTTCTACTAAGGATATAGGAGAAAACCAAATAATTTCAAATGACTTCAAATTTCAGTTTGAAGGTATAGTTAAAGGCCATGATCCTACACAGTCTCAATGGGAAGACTATCCTGGAGGGAGGACAACAGCAGTGCTTTGAAAGTTTTTACTCAAGCATCCATGTCACTACTAAGGATGATGATGATGATTCACACAGGTCTCTGCTCACTTTAAAGCTTTACCTTTCTTGTTCAGCTGGATAATAATCTGCAACAAAAACATGTATATTACCTATGGCTGGGTATGATGCGCTCTCTGGCTTGCATCATGGCTGTATTGGATTACAGATGAAGGAAGAGATCTCAGTGAAGCACTGGGATGAAATGATTTGGTCCAACATTTTTAAGCCAGGTAGCTTTTTCTCTGGTTCAAAATATTATTCTGCGACAAGTGAATTTGAGTGAGAGTAAGGGATGGCTTTAGTTATCCCATAAACTGTTGACGGATGTTGTCCCAAGTGAAGATTCAAACAAGTTGGGAAGTGATGGGCCAAATGAATTCATCTAAGTACACATTTGCGACCTGCTCCCCGTCAATCTTCTCATGATTATATAGTACTATTATCCAGCAGAATACTGGAACAGGGCTGCTCTGTCCATTGGCAGGTGGAGTGACCTGCTTAGGGCAGCCATTTGCAATTATCCATCAAAAGAGGGCCCCTGTCTATATAAAATTTGCAAATGGTAATTTTCAGCTGCAAATTTAGATTTAAAGAAAAAGAAAAGGCATTGCACCTGAATGGGGAATACTGTAGAACCCTGTGCCTTCCCACTCAGCCTGCTGCCTAGATGCCAGGAGTGGGTGGGAAATTTCAAGGCCCTGGTCCTCCTTCTGATGTTTCTTTACCTTGAAACTAGACTTGGATCCAACAGCCCGTCAAAGATGCTTTCAGAACAGAGGATTCTCCTCTGCAGAAGCATATACCTGGCCACCAGGCAGCTTCATGGATGGTGGGAGAAGTTGGTGTCTCAGTGGGGCACCAAGACTTTTTACGATGTTGGCCATAGCAGGATGGAGCATTGCAACTGTTTCAGGTACAAAGATGGTTTGGGTTGACACTCACCTGAAAAGACCACAAAAGGAGCAGTGTGTGCATTCTTGTGTTCATGTGTGTGAATCTGGAGGGGGCGAATGTGGTAGGAAAGTTTCTGAGAATCATTACTTTGAGTATTTTTTCAGAGCAGAGTGCCACATAACTGAGTAGCCTCGAAAGAAATATGCTTCACCCTACAAGAGTGGCTGAAAGGATCAATTTTCTTTTAACTGAATAGCAAACTGTGTTTCTTTGCAGGAGGAAGAAAATTGTTCTGGGACTAAAATAGCAGCATTTGACTTAAGCGTGTAGTTATGGCCCTCTAAGAGAGGTATAGAAAGAAGCCATAGAAATCATGCAACATTTACTTTTTGGGTTTCATTGCTATATGCCTTGCAATTTCCACAATCAAGTTGCTTAAGGTTGTAATCTATGCACCTGGAAGTAAGCTCCATGGAATTTAGTAGGATTTGCATGTGAGTAGAGATGCATAGGAATGCAGTGTAAATAAATTAAAATGTGTTTTTCCAAGTCATACATGAAACTACAACTAACATGTGGAGAACATGCATCATCTAGTGATGTGGGTCTTTCCCTCCCTTTTCCTTTTTAATAAAAAGCTCATTAATGTGTTCGCTGTTGAGTTCTTTTTGTAATCACAAGAATGCTTATCAACAGTAACATCTCGTTCTTCAGGAATGTCCTGAAGGCAACAGCAGGTGAGATCTGTTCCGAGCCACTCCAAAGGCTCAGCTTCGGACTGTACAGGGAACAATCAATTCAAAGCAGAAAAAGTAACATTTAAACAAACAATAAAAAGGAGCTGCAAACGAGTAATGACATAATTAAAAGGCTGCCTTCTGAGAGGCTTAAAAGCCTTCGGGGGAAAGGCAGCTGCGATGAAAAAGGAAAGAGGCACTTTGCAAAAATCAGGCTGATGGGGTGGAGGTTGAAATTGTTTCCCAAGTGGCACCAAAGGCACTTGGCAGAGCAATCCTATGGGATAGGACAGGAAAGGAAGCATCCAAAGCGGGAGAATAGTCTTTTCCTATGTCTTCTCAGGCTCATGTCATGAGAGCAGAAGATGGGGTAATTTTCCCTTTCCCTCAGTTATTAGAAACATAAAAAACCCTCCCAGTCTTCCTGGAACAGTTCAGAGCATCTAGTTTCCTGGCTTTGATATCAAATTATTGGAGGGACAGAATCTGTGGACCTGTTCATTGCCTTGTGGGAAAGGCTTGTGAGTTAGGAACATCCTCCCTAAAGAGTGGACCTCCACCTTTGCCCTAGGAAAGAGAGAGACCCACAAGTTCCTGGGGCTTCTGTAGGACATGTATTCCATGGGGGAAAACCATGCAATCTACTCTGCCTAAATGACTCCCCTTAAGAGTGCAGTTTTAAGAACCCAATGAACACACAAACCTTAATGTATCTTCCAAACACATTCTCACTGCAGAGCAATCCTTCAGCAGAAACACCCAAATCTTGAAACAATAAAGCAGATTTAATTTGCCAATAAGAGCAAAACTCCTTCAGTGGTACCTGCTTTTAACAAACACAACAATTTTAAAGCAAGGGAACAATGATCGTGTTGACTTTATTCAGACACTGAAGAATACAGCTGCTAATTGAAAGTTGCACAACAATGATCTGTAGATGTTCCTCCAGGCATATAACAGCAGATTTTGCACAGTCTGTCCCACAAATCTTGTGGCTGTATTGGATGGCTGTCATGCAGGCAAGGTGGATTGCATGGTCCTTCCCATGGAAGACATGTCCTGCCACTTCAAATCTGGTTCCATTAATCCCTGCCAGCATGATTGGTTCATGTGAGGTCTGGTAAAAGACTGGCTTTCACCTGAGTGAAGAAATGTCTAGAAGGCATTTGACGCTGTCAGGCCGAGACATTCTGCTGCCTCCATGAAGGACAAGATGCTGCTTCCTCTTCACTGCATGTACGGGATGCAGCTGGACTGGCACCAAACCAGGAATAGCAGAACAATTTAGGAAACCCACAAGTTGTTGTGTGCCATGCATGTAACTCCATCCTGAGACAGGTGGGAAGTTAGGTGGAACACCTGGGAGGCTTCTACCAGCAGAGCCTGGCATATCTTGCCTTACTCTTACCTGAGGCATCCAACTTAGTCTGCCAGAGGTCCTGGCATCTAAGAAGAATATAATTTGAAGTGAAAATGTGCTCAGTTAATTTCACATTCCTAATCTGATGCCTTTCATAAGCTGAATCGGGAAAAATGATGACTTACAAACCTGTGCAATTTTTATTTCAGCACCTAACAGTGATAATAGGCTGCACTCGTTTTTTGACATGTTATTGTGTACTAAGAAGTGGGGATGCAAGGGTCTGGAAAGCCAGGGTCCACCTGGTGCATTCACATCCTTTCTCCTGATGTGGGCTGATCGGAGTAGGTCTGTCTTGCCGACCTGATTGGGCTGCAATTCCCATCAACCTCAGCCAGTGTAGGCAATAGTCAGGATGTCAGGAATTCTATCCAAAACAACACTAGGTTGGGGGAAATTGGCCTAGAACATACCATAAGACCAGTCTCTTGGGAAGGAGGAGTCCAGAGTTTATACCCTCAGTTGAGTTCCACATATCAAATGAGAGGTTCAATGGCTACATCCATTTGCTGACAGTAAGGGGAAATCTCCCCAAAATCTGTGGGAAGAATCAGTGATAGGGAAATCTTGAAATCTATGAATCAGCACATGGCAAATCTTCTGTGTATGCTAGAGCCCAACACAGGTGTTGGAGCCCCTGCATGCATTCGGACCCACTGGATACTCATGTGCTCAGCCTCTAGCTATTTTGCCTTCTTCAAAACATGCGGTGACTATTTACAGAACAAAATCTTTGTATGTGTATACTTAGAAGCAGATTGACAAGCAAAAACACAAGCCGTGGTTTGAGTTCTTGGTAACATTTCAAAAATATCAGTGGTCAGTGTGGGAAGAATTATTTTCCCAAAGGATTTTTCTGGTAGGATGGTGTTCCCAGTGGAATTGGGGTTCTTACAATCCAGGACAGCCAGGTTCAACAGTGTTTTAATGTTCTGAGACACTTTTGCCTAATATTAAATGATGCTCTGCCACATTTGTTTTTCTAAAGATTACTGAAACCACATGCATCCAGTAAAGCAGCAGCTGCTAAGAGCTCTGGGAAACCCTGTTTCAGAACATTAGCTGTTTTGAATCATGCCTGGACATTTCTCTTTGGAAAAAGCTAAAGGATCAGGGCTGAAAAAACAAAATCCAGTAAACAGCAGTATCTTTGGATTACACTTTAACTCACACTGAATGTTTATAATTTTGTTACTGCCATGGCTGGATGATCTTGACATATCATTGCCAATATGTTTTGATTCAAGATGAGGAAACTGAAAGCTGTTGTTGATTTAAAAGAGAAAGGGAGAGGGAGAGAGGGAGAGAAAACAATAGCAGGAGACACAGATCAGAACTGACGGACAAACCATTTAGCCACAGAAGTAAATAGTATGTCAAGTTAGTAGAAATGGCCCAGTACAGAACTGATCACTTTACTGCTTCTTCCAATATGTCTCTATGTATTTTTTGCATAGTTGCACTGGCATCTTGAAAGAGGAGAATTGACGTGTTGTGCTACTGCTGATGCTGTTGTTACATTACATTTATACCTTGTCCTCTTTCTTCTTGCAAGGAACCCAAGGCAACTCACAACAGCAATCCTGTGAAGGAGGTTAAGCTGAGAGTCTGCGACTGGTCCCAAGTCATATAGTCACCTTCATGGCTGAGCAGGGACTAGAACCCAGACCTCTTGGGTCCTGGATGAGCACTGTAACCATATGCCATGCTGGCTCTCCGAGAAGGCTGGATGTTGTGTCTCTGTATGATGTCCAGCTCTGGCTTTGCATCTTTCCAAGCAGACTCTTCCTGGGGCAAGTAGCTTGGCATGCAACTTGGGATGGCTACAATATTGGATCAATGAAGACTCACAAGCAAAACTTGGGATCATCCACCCAGTTTAGAGCTGTAGAGGAAAGGAGCATCCAAGATGGCTTCCTAAAACTTCCTCATAGGATGTTCTGCTGTCACCATTGCTGGTTGTTGCCACAGGCACAGAGAATGCCGCAGCTTATATTTACCAAACAATTATTTTCTTTATTTTCCACTTCTAGCTTCTTTATTGTTCTGGCAATGTTTTTGTTCTGGGTATATTGATCCTTTCACAGCTTTTCTTTAGGATAATAAATCATTAGGTCTCCAGATGCTATTGGATTCTTATTCCCATCTGCCCAAATCATCATGACTAATGGTCAGGGATGATGGGAGTTATAATCCAACAACTGGGAGGCCGCAGGTTCTCATTCCTAGAATAGAGAAAACCCCTCTCCCCTGCCATTGATCTCTTTTCAGTCTCACCATGGTCAACATAAGATCTAGTGCTATCAGATGGCATGCAAGTTACCCATTTTCAGATTGCCATATTTAAAAGTTAACTGGTTTACAGTATGGCCCTTTAGGAAAAGGAATTATTTTGTGCCCGCTGACACTAGCCACAAATCTGGATCCCAGATAAGATGTGGAGTTCCTCCAAGATCAAGGGATGTGCAAGGATCTCATTTTGTGCTCACAAAACTGTTCAAAATACTGCCCACCACACTAGCACTTTCACATGCAAATACAAATGCAAGTAAGAACAAGTGTTCTCCTCAATTGTGTGTCTAACAATTCTGTTTTACAATTGTGCAGGTTTTATTTAAAAAGCAGTTTATAACTACGTACTTTTCAAATAAAATGTACAGCCCCATGCTCAAGCCTATGGTGAAAAATTGCACAACTTTGAAAAGTTATGCAATTTTTCTATATGATTGCATTTGGTTTGCACAGCTTTCCATTCATGAGATTGAGCAGTGACTACATGCACTTGTGGAAATCAGAGAGATGAGCATCAAGGTGCTGTCCAGGGAATCTGGGCAAATATAAATTGTTCACCCTTGTAGGATCCACAGGTAATAGAAGTATCTAAGATTCTTCTGCCTGTTATCACTTTGCAAAAGAACATAAGTAAAACAATAATTATAGCTGGCTTTTAAAACATGCTTATTCCTCTACTGACAGACAATTTAACATCTCTGCATTTTCAAAGATGGTTGGAGCCATGCTAGCCCTGAGCAACGGTAAAAGTCTCCTGTTATCTGCAATTTATCAATGTTCACTGAGCATCAGTGAAAGCAGGTTAACAGCTGATTTATTTCCCTTTGGCTCTTTCTGCAAGTCAACCAATGCGGTGAGTGGTGGAAGTGGAAAAGCAAACTGTTTTACTAGCAGTAACTGCATAAAAAAGTCCCCAAGTTTTCTTTGTTTCCAGGCATGTTCTTTCATAAACCACACAGGCGAGGAACCATGTCCCCCAGATATTGTTGGAGCCCAGTGGCCATTTGCCCAAGCCAGCATGGCCAATGGTGAGGCGTGATGGCAGTCACAGTCCAACGATGTCTGGAGGGCTGCAACTTTCCCCATCCCTGGCCACCACATTTCATGGCAGCTGTGGAGACCTGGTTTAGATATGCTGGCTTGCAACAGGGTGGCCACATGGCATGGCAGTGAAAAGTATCACCCCGAATGAGAACCAAATTGGGGAAAAGGTGCAGAATTGCCTATCCTAATTGACACGTACAGTTTCAAACTTGGAAAAAAAAATATGTGGGCACAATCCAGGTGGGATGTCCTTCAGCTGGAGCAGTATTGACATCCTATGCAGGGTGGGAGGAGTACAAGGAAGATCTTAGTGTGCTAGCTCTTCCTGTCTTGCAAGCCAGCTGGATGGCTGCATTCAGACATGCGGCCATGGTGTTCCTAATGAGGGGAGAAGGAATCTGAAGCATTGCTGTGTTCAAGTGGCCCCAGTCTCCTCTTTTGCCTGTTCCATGAAATGGCTTCTTGGCATCTCAGATAAGCAGTGGGCATGGTTCTTCCTATGCTGCCTACAAGGATTGGGGCTCTTTTTCCAACTTGGGATCTGGAACCTGAAGAATCCTATCACAGTGTCAAGGGGGTCACAGGATTGCCTTCTAGTGTGGAAATGCAGTACATCTCAACACAGTGGGAAGCCTGTGATAGGTGACTTATAAGCATATATTTAAGAATGACTTGATTATGAATTTATTTGTAGTTCTATTGGATATATAGCTCATCAAAGCAATCCTATAAATCCAGTCCCAGCCACATCTGCCATGTCTGTTGACCAGGGGCTAGCTGCAACCTTAAGGCTTTTGCTTCCTGTTCTTATGGTTTTTTACCTTGAAAATGGACTTGGACTGTGAAGACCCTCAAAGAGAGGACAGTGGATGGGAAAGTAGGGTGCACTCCCATCTGTGCTCCCCCCCCCCACCTCCATCTGTATTGAACTGGCCTTGTACAATGCCTTTGACGGAAGTCAGCTTTCATTCTGATGTATGAAGGAATATGTGGCAGGAGCATGGAAGTCAGAAAAATGCAGCAGAACATGGTCACCCTAGCCTGCATTGAGATTACTTTGTGCAAGCCAGTTTTCTTGCTGGAAGACAGTTTTTCTTTTGATGCCAGAGCGGAAATGGAGTGGAACATGGAGGGTGTCTTGACCTCATTGTGAATGCAAGCTTGGGTATTAATTCAAACCTACATGCATAAATGCTGACAGAATTTGCTAATAGTCATTAAATCCTCCTACCTTTTTTTCATAACTGGTCTTTGTGTCTCCGCCACTACTCTCACACGCATTTTTCGGGCATAAACAGTAGGTCCCATTAAAATGACAGAAAAAGGAAGCATGAGAACCTAAGACTCATTCTCAGATTCTGCCATATGGGCATCTTGTGCGTTCCAGCCATGTATGAACTAGTTCATAAATAAATCATGTGCTATGTATTCTACTCAGTCAAGTGCTATTAAGTTGTATAGGCCAGTTTAATAATTTAGATATCTAATTTATGAACTCTTTCTGAATTTCATGTCCATACCATGAAAGAGAATATAGAACTTCACAGGATGCTTCCATTTTCTATGATTTACCCAATTGCCTAATTATATATGCTTGTTCAATACTTACCTGGTGTAACTTTTGTTCATAAGGGATTCCCTAAATTAATGCTGAAGAAAAGACATACCTATATGCAGATTAAATTAATAAAAGCAGACTTACAACAGCATAAGTTCAGCAATAATCAGTAAATCAATGACCCTGAATGGAAGCTGCTTCCCTTTAATTAAAATCATTGTCAACAAGCTTATATGAAAACCTCTAGTTGCTTTACAGTATTAACAGCCTCATGTTCCAATGTGTGTAGAAATAATAAGCTATATTTTATTTTAATGATTAATGATACATATTAATCAGGGAACTGGATGAAGCAGAGACAGAGCAAATTCCCCACTTCACAGGAAGTAAAAACTGGAGAGAGAGAAAATCCTAATATGTTACAAATTAAATGAGCTCTTAAAGATATGACTGACTTTTCCAGCTATTCAACAGCTTCTCTTCTTCAGGAAAGGGGAACAGGTCTGGCCCAAGAGGTTTAGCTGCCTGAGGCAAAGGATAAAATGGTGCCTTCTCCATACAGAGAACTGAACTAGAGTGATCGCTGAATCTTGTTTCCAAGCTTCCAGTAGGACAGTGGCCTCTAGCAAAGTGGAAGATAAAATAACAAGAAAATTTAGTAGTCCAGCCAACAAAGGCAGGTTTCGGGCAGGGATATGGGATCACAGGACCGCATTTACCTGTCTGGGGATGGGCCAGGGTAAGTTGCCCTGGAAGAGTTTCCTAGGGGCAATGGTGAACTCTTGTCCCCATACTTGATAGAGGGACCAAATACAGCTTGAGGCCCACATGGCCAGTATCCCCAGCTTAACAATTCCTGCTTCACCTCCCAACATAGCAATTCTGGGACCGAGTTGCATCATTCATGTGGTAGCACCAGCCATGACATTGCCTGTGCAGACCAGAAACTCTGCTTAGCATGACTACCAGCCCCCAAGTCCTTAGGAAAAAAGAAAGAAACTGTGCAGGAACCCCTTCTCATAGTGAGGAACTGGTGGATGATGTCTCCTCTCCTTAGAAAATTCATTCTTCCAAAGTTTGCTGCCCATAAATAAGGTGGACAATTTTCAGAAGCCATTCTTGTGCAGCCCTAATTTTAAATAAATAAGCAGATGGTTTTGCTTATGTGGGTTATAACCAACATCAAACGAGTGGACTCACTTCATTGTGGTGGGGTTCTCTCCTGCCATGTAGCTGCTCACATGTCCCCTTTTGTCCAGAGGGTCCCCAGATCTTTGAAGCATAGGCAGATACAGAAACAGATGATGCAGATACAGCAACAGATACAGATAAATTGTGGAAAGGTGCCTAGAGAATTAGGAAGAGAAATTCTTTCCACCAGTACTTTCTCTTCTGCTGGCAGGTAGCCTGCACTGGATGAAGATCCACTGAACTCCTTAATTTGGGCAACTGATTGCTGAGAAGCCACTAGGCTAGATTGCCTCTCTCTTTGCAGATTCCCTAGTCGGTGCTGTTGGTACTTGCTATATCCTAAGCCTGAAGAAGATGGTACCCACTAGTACCCACTATAGGGATATTAAAATGCATTTCCTTTTCTCACCTAAGAATTTGGTATGTGGATTTTGAAAGAAGAAAATAAGTCTCCTTGAAGGTCTTTAGAAGTCTTTATATAAAGTGACAGTAAAATGCAAATCAGGTATTAAGTCTAAAAAGCAATTAATAATTAATATGGAATGAATGCACCATATTCCATAAGTCAATGATCAAATGATTTGTTAAATGAGCGCTTATTGAACTGATGTTTGATACTCATCTAGAAGACTAACCAACTTTTGTAATGTAACTAAATGAGCAAAATTGCATAATCACATTCTTATTAATATGTTAGGCTTGTGAAGAATTATTCTATATTGGAGACATCTGACAAGATAGCCAAGGCAAGTTAATTAGACTTCAAGTGAACTGCTAACCATGTTAATTTATATTTTATAAGAAAGGTAATTAAAATCCAATATCCTACAGTTGCAATACAGTATCTTTTCATATTCTATACAAACTTTGCCTTACAAGTAAATTAAACATTGCAAGTATAATGAATCAGTATAAAAGCACAATTCACCATTTATTGCCAATATAGGGAAAATTACACAGAACGTGGTTGATCTGTTATATATTTATTACGGCTCATCAAAGACTCTTTAGGCAATCATTTGGTACAATAAATGAGTTTATATGCAAACTTAAAAGCAGGTTTGACGAAATAAATATGCATTCTAAGCACTGCTTCTAGCCTCATTTCTTCTTGACGAGAGGATCACAGAGGGCCAATAGTTGCAGAATACCAATTGCTCTGAAGTATAGAATTAGCATAGTTGCATTAGTCCATTATGCATGGGCTTCCAGTCATAAGATAAAGGCTTTCGTCAGTCCCACTAAATGCACATTAAGTTCACATACAGCTCCATTGCAGACTGTTTATAACCTCAAATGGCACATTAGGGTACTTTGGAAAGCTGTGCATTTTCCTCCTCTCCCACCATTCAAATGCATGCACATAGTAACTCAGAAAAAAGCAATAAAAAGTTCCCATGGAAGGCCAAAAATTGCTGTTGACATGCCATAAACCAGCAATGGCACCTAGTAAGCTAATAGCATCTGTTGAGCCAAGACAGCTTCAAATGTTCTTTATAAAATGGTAATAACTTGGGGTCCAGCTGACCTACCTTAGCCTGACCCCAGCATTTCTGCAGAGTCCCCATTTCAAGGAATTCTTCCTGAATATGCCATTGCAACCCCTCCTGGGCTATTCAGGGCAGAATTTCAAAAGTGCTTCTCCTTGATTGCTGCAGAAGTGACTGCAACCAGCACAGAATCCAGGAAGGACGCACATTAGAGGGAGCTTTCTAAAAAGCCGGGAGGACAAATGCTTGACAATGTCAGATGTGATCTGTCACTCAGACATTGGGTGTTCTGCTGCAAACAGTGACAGGGTGAAAAGTACCTTCAAAGTGTGAATGCAGGCCAATTATACATTCTAGAAGATGCAAAGTAACTCTTCCTTTCACAGACATCACATCACAGTTGATGCCTTCAATAGCAGAGAGATGACAGAGCAGGGACAGCTGTCTTTTGCTGTCATCACGTAATACTCTTGTTGCGCTACACATTCCATTGCTTCGAGCTGCTGTTGTGTGTGTGTGTAAGCACGCATGCGTGTGTGCTTTCTTAGGAAAGCCACTGGTTGTGGCCCATAAGAGTCTGTGAACAAATGGAAAACATCAAGGATTTTTCATATAAAACTTCATGGTTGGAGAGGGCGGAAATCTTCATTATTATTTTATTTATGGTTTGGCACTGATGACAGTATATGAATAGTTTTTATATACTTCATGTGCTCGCTCTCTCTCTCGTTTCTCACTTGTAAAAAAGAAACAGTGACTAAAAGAAAAAAATACAGATTTCTTGTGTACAGTTCTCAACAATTTTAGGCTTCCCAGGCAGTAAGGGAAATCAAAATGCAGGAACCAGGATAAAGTTAATCATCTAATCTGTTTGCCATCTTGCTCAATTACTGCTTTTCTTCACCATGAAATTGGCTTTGGAAAATCTTGTGTTGGCTCCATTGGAACTGATTTTGTAATATGTAGAAGCAGGGATAAATAGATTGCAGATGATCTATATGCAATGCATTTTTTAATGTTACTGCTTTCAAGCACTGCAGTCTAGTTTCATAGTTCATGCACTTTATTTATTTGAATTAATAAGTCCCATGTGGTTACCTTTTTGGTAAACGATGCATAAAACATTTGGGATAAAATTCAAATGGAAACTACTGCAATCACTTAGTCAGGGCCAAACTACATGTGTGAAGCTCACTCATAGGTAGTTTGCTTCCAAGTTCCTATTTATTTACAAAATGCAGCCACAAACAGCTGCAAGCCAGAGATGTCTGGATCAGCAAAACCTGAACTCATTGAAGATTTCCAGATTCTACCTTGGAGCTCAACCCATCCTGTATCCAGGGACATATGAGAATGTCATTTCTGATCAGGATCTACCCAGTTTGCACTTTGCAGACTGAACACAGACCCCACAAGTCCATATGGCTCTGAACTGGCAGTGTGATTCATGGATCAAACCCCGCAAATCAATGTTCTTGGCAGCATGTGTGTATTTGAAAATATGCACATGAAAAAGTACCCTTTTGAAAAAGGCACACAGACACGCTTGCATGAATGGGGGAGGAATGTGTCCAATTCTAAAGAGCAGGCATTTGATGCACACAGTTGGGAAGATTTGCAAGAAAATATGCATACATTTTAATGTAAAAATTTAAAAACCCCTAAAAACCAAATTTTACAATCTGGTATGGACATGAATAGAGATCTACAGATCCTCTAAAAACTACTCCATCTGTGTTTCACTGATGGTTGGGCATCTTTCATCATCATCATCCATTCCCCAGTGGGACTTAATTTTTGTGAAAATGCACATTTGCACAAATTTGGAATTACACAAATGTGCATTGCATGCATCACTCTGAAAAGAGTGCTTTTGCCTATGGAATATACACACACATGCAGACACAGAGAGAGTGAGAGAGAGAGAGAGAGAATGAGAGCTGGGTCAATCTTTATTCCACAATTTTTTCTATGATGGCATTTGCACCAGATTACATGAAACAAAGCCAACAGTCTATGAGCCTGCAAACTCTGCATGACTCTGGAATAGTTGCTCCACTGCAGAATCCATGTGTTGGATACTTTGAAACCTGAACTCATCTGAATCTGTGGCAGATTTCTCTGACATCCCTATATCTGTATGCAGCTCCACAGGTGGTTCCTTCTTGCTACTGTTCTTCCACACGCTTCTCCATCTACAGCCCTCCTCCAACAGAGACTGAAAAATAAGACACAATCACTGTTTAAAACTTGCTGTTAGGGTTCTGGCAGGCCTAGGGTCAAGGAAGTTGACTTCAGAGGGGGAGGATTTCAATTCCTCAGCAGCAACGCCTTCCCACATGGCCTGGAGCAACTGGAGGAGCCCTCACCAGAGTTACCCAGGGATCTCTCCCATCCAGATTCTCCTCTCTTGGGCTGCAGCAGCCGGTGGGGCAGAAGCAGCTCTGAGGGGGCCCAGAGGCAAAGCCAAGGTGCTGCGAGAGGATTAAAGGATGCTCCCAGGCAGAGACATGATGCCATATTACATTCACCCAGATAGATTCTAACAGTTCCCTCTTTCCCAAGGCAGGGCTGAAAATACAATACTCATCGCTCTATTGGGTCTGCAGTGTAAGCGCTTCCTCCTTTGTCCGTGCAGGATGCTGCTGCCCCTGGCTTCTCCACCGGGCCTCAGACACAACAATAGAAGCAAGGCCAAACTGAGCTATTGCAATAGGGTGCCCTTCGGAAGGCTGAGGGTCATAACCAATTGACTGCTTGACCCGGAAAGGTTGCACTCTACAGCTTTTCCATTTTTAGAGGATCAAGGCCATGCATGCAAACGCATAGTTAGCACCTAAAAAGCAGGGAGGAATATTGGCAGGAGAGCAAAGACATAGGTTCTGTGATTTGCAATATCCCTGGCTACTGGTAGGGACCCACTGAGATTGTAGGCTATTCTAAGAGCATCTGCCTTGCTACCAGGAAGCTCTTTCAGCTGGCATTTAGTTAGAAGGAAGGAGCTCATTGGGAGCAAGCATCTGCTTAGACAGAGGAAGTTCCAGCTGTAGCCAGTGAAGAAGCAGAACCAAGTATCAACATGTGCATCAAGAATATAAGCCCTCAGTTTTGTCCTAGACACTGGCTGGGTTAAGAGTTTGTGCCAAGCTATCTTGGTCCAGCCTTTATGCAGACTAAATAGGTTATTTAGATACTTGCACAAGTTGGAATGGGTATGGGCAGTCTGGCAGGGAACAGAAGAAAAGCTTCTCTGTTCTAAGCCCTAGCAACAGTGGCTTAAGAGGAAAACATTGGGGAGGCGGTTGTAGGTACTGTTTTGCATGCAGAAGATCCAGGGTTCAGTTCCTGGCATCTCCAGGTAGAGCTGGGGAAAGACCTCCTGTAGTGCTGATGTGAAACTGTGTAGACCACCTGTCCCCATCAGTTGTCCCGCAGGTAGTTTGGTCTCCGATTGCTGACCATTGGTCATGCTGCTTGGGGTTGATGGGAGCTGTGGCCCAGAGCAGCTGGAAAGCTGGTGCAGCCAATTTTAAGCTAGGTAGACAATAGTTTAATGCAGTAGAGTGAAGCCTCCTGCATTTCTGGGCAGGTGGCGCTCCTAGCGGGAAATACATACTTTTAGTGAGGCAATTGATGATTCTGACCGTCAGCTCTGCAGTTTATTCCTGTCCCTGGTGCTTCCCACCCCCAAATACTTCATTGGCACTATGGGAGGACCTATGGTTTTGTGGTTACAGCATCCGCACGCAGAAGGACTCGAGGTTAATTTCTGGTAGCTCTGGAAGGAGGCAGACTGACTTTGAGACTCAACTAGTTTGATGGATTCAGCAGATAGGGGACCTTTCCCATGTTCCTATTAGCCAAACAAAGGATAAAGATGTGCAGTTCCAGCTGCTACGTATGCCTTTTGCTGGATCCTGGTAAATAACTGTAGTGTCTTGGAACACCCACCTACAAAAGTTATATTCTTGGGTGTAGGTTAGCCAAATTTGTAAAGTTGCATGGAACAGTCAGTGTTGCTACTCCATCTCTGCTGCTGTTATTTAACTTACTTAATTTAATGAGTTCCAAATGTAATGGCTTTATTTATGTTTGTACGTGTGTTGAATGTGAAGGGGGAAGCTGGGCCATTATTTCTGCAGTGAAAACTCAGCATGGTCTGTGTATAACACACACAGCTGGAATTAATGGCGAAGAAATGGAGGGAGGAGGTTGAAGAAAGAATCTACATTTAACAGAGTAAGACTGGTTGGCATCAGAGCGTGCAGTTTCAATAGTTTGTTAGCCATTCATTATTACATTGAAATCTTCTAAAATGTAAATCTTAAGAGAAGGAATCTTCATCAAATTGATAAGTACAAACAGGCAATAACAGATTCTCTTTATATTTCCTTTTAAGTATGTCATACCTCTATTTGCTATATACTGGGAAAGATAACATAAAGTCAAAAGAAACTTACTCCCTGTGTCTGGGAGTATGGGATGATCCAGATCTTAAAAGCTGCCCTACTTTCCCCTACGCTTAATCTGGATCAACCCCTGCATCCACTTTACAGTAAAAATGAAATGGGGCACAGAGAGGCAATAATTTTGTGCGCAACCTTTCCATGTTTAGACAGAAAGAAGCCCTACAACTCTCAACATTCCCTAGCGGCCATGCTTATTTTATTTTATGTGCTGCGTGTGGCATGCTGAAAAATATAGGACTTTTTTCTACCTATACATGCAGAGGAATGTACTTTTTGATATGATATTGTCTGTTTTTGCCCCAAACTACATGAATACAAGTTGGCAAAGGAGCAGGGTACATCGGTCGTGATTAACCAGTCCTTCCTTTTTGAACGTATCCTATTTGTAAAGATCCGATCTTACATACCTTTATTTTTGGGGAAGCTCTTTGAGCACAATGGGATTTGTGAGTAAACATTTACAGAATTGCAGTGTAAGCTGTAAATTGCTCTCTGGTCTTATCTTCAAACTTTCTTAAATGTTATTGGCCATTAAGATACGAGAACCCAACACTACACAGCTGAGCATTTATTATGCTCATACCCTGCCTTTATTCTTGCAAGGCCCCCAAGGTGGGCTTCATGCTCTTCTTCCTCTTCATTTATCCTCACAACGACACTGTGAGGTAGGTTAGGCTGAAAGTCATCCAGGAAGCCTCGTGGTTGAATGCAGGCTAGAACCTGGGTTTATCCAGCCCTTTAGCAACTACAGGACAGTGGCTCTTTGCAAGCTAATAAGGAAATACAGCTCAAATGTAAAATGCAAAATGAGCCACCCCGCAAAGGTGTTGAATTACGCTGGCAAAATGCTGCGCTTTGCTCTGGCAAGCTGAGCGCTTGATCAGTCCATCTTATTAAGCACTACAGCAGCAGAGCTGCTAAACTGTGAATTTCAAGTTAAATGACAAGACCTCAGCCTTGTAAAGCTAGATTCAAATGTGATAACCTCAGCCTTGTAAAGCTAAAGTCACTGTGAAATGTCAGTGCTTTTTATAAGTCCTCAAGTTAATTAAGGTAAATGCACAAAATCTGAAATGTTTAGGTCACCCAGATGCAGTAGCAGGCAGAATTTGTGAGAGGCGGTTGTATTATTCTACTCTTTGTAATTTTCAGACTTACATCTCTTGTTCAGCCTTGAGGTATGGCATGACATGTCTGAAAATACTTCTGCTTTTCCATATTATATTGCAGGTGCCATTTCTGAATTGCTCCACTATGCCCTGTGAAATAATGGAAAGACTACAAACATTGTAGCAGGGTTTTTTCTAATGTGCAGCTGAGCACAGTTTGTGCATTTGTTTGAACAATGCGATAGAAACTAAGTTTTTGTGCAGTTGGAAACGTGAACTTTCATCTCTTCATTGTCTTCCATTAGAAGGATTCTGGGAGGTGCTTATACAGTGGGGATGGAATCAGTATTGCATCTGTGCAGTTGTAAAATAATGCTGAGAATAAATCCCGCATCATAGGAGAAACCAGTGTAGGAGCTGTCTCTTCTTACAACCTCATTTCTTTAACAGTTTGTCAAAAAATGTTCTTCGTGGTGTTATGCAACCAATATTTCATGAGGTTGTTGCTTTACCTGGAAGAGGAGCATGTCTCTGTTGAAGATTATGAAGACACTGCAACATCTCTAGAAGTAGGGTAGAAATCCAACAGATTTTCATGATTAGGCCTTTCCCATTTCCAGTTCATTAGTCCTGGAAATTTTATCTTTCAGATGGTATGCAGTTGGCATACTTTTTAAACGCTAAGGGAATTTTAGATGTACTTATTTATTTCATTTCTATACTGCCCAATAAGCTAAGCTCTCATGGCAGTTCACACTAACTGAAGCCAAAAACTATACAGGTCTCATGTGATTTACACAAATCATAACAGAACGATACTTTTCAACTTCCAGTTTGCGCTAATAGTGCAGAATCATGCTATTTGCCCAAATTGCAAAAGTGTATGCACGTTGTGTACAGGTTTGCAAAATGTACAAATTTCCTTAGTATTTTAAAAAGATCAAATTTTGTCTTGAGACTTCCATCTGCAAGAAAAAGAAAAATCCCAAATTGCCTTGCTTCCAAAGCTTGGAAGCTGCCAGGAAGTGTGTTGAGTTCAAATGAACTGGCACTTCCCAGTGTTGACATATCAGTATCTAGAAGTGAGTGAGTGCGCCTTCTCATAACTGTGTAAAGTTCTCTCTTTGTTTTACGGAAAGGTGAAATTCATGATTTTAACAGGGCACAGCAGTTCTCAGAACCAAAACCAGGCTGGGACCAGTTAGTCATCATGACTAACAACTCTCATTAAATTTAGCAGGAGTACTTCAAGTACAATGAAGTCTGCATCCCACTCAAGGTGTTTTTTTCACCATTGGCATGTCACTTGTTCTCCAGCTTTTTCTGATAATGAGATTCCCCAAACATTTCACTTTATCCCATGAATGCAGCACTGCACTGGTAAATTTTGATGTGCCGTGCTGATCTTGTCTGTCCTCATAGCTGTGTCCAAAAATGCAGGCAGCTGTGGTGATTCAGAGATGCAAAAGAGCTATAGCAGTTTGATCTCTGTGAGGGACAGATGTTTTGCAAAGGTCCTGGGTCACAATTGTCCATTCACAGCCAAATGCTTGCCATGACAAAGGGAGCAATATATTGTTGCTGGAAACATTACTTTTCCTTTCGTTACCATGAGAATCAGGTTCTGCCAGACAAATCTTGTGGACAAACCTATGACAAGGTTTTGAGATGGCTAGGTGGAGGGAATGCAGTGGATGTGGTATACCTGGGTTTCAGCAAGGCCTTTGACAAAGTGCCCCATGATGTCCTGGTGGAGAAACTGAGGAGTTTTGGGATACACCAAAGCACTGTCCGGTGGATTAGGGCATGGCTGACTGACCGAAAGCAGAAGGTAACCATTAGTGGGGAATCATCGGGATGGCAGCCAGTGACAAGCAGTGTGCCCCAGGACTATGTCCTGGGGCTGATCCTGTTTAATCTTTTCATAAATGACATGGAAGAAGGGGTGAACAGTCTGCTGATCAAATTCGCAGATGATACTAAAAGTGGAGCAGTGGCCACAACTGAAGAGCAGGTACTCCAGATCCAAAAGGATCTGGACAGACTATGGAAGTGGGCAGGAGACAACAGGATGGCGTTCAATGTGGATAAGTGCAAGGTCTTGCACTTGGGGCATAGGAATAGGTGTCATAAGTACAGGTTAGGTGACAAGTGGCTGGAGAGCAGCACTTGTGAAAGGGACCTCAGGGTGCTGGTTGACTGCAGGCTAAACATGAGTCAGCAGTGTGATGCGGTGGTCAAGAGGGCAAACGCCACCCTCGTTGCATATCCAGTTTTGGGCCCCTCATTACAGAAAGGATATAGCCAGGTTAGAGTCAGTGCAGCATAGGGCCACAAGGTTGGTGGCCAGTTTGCAGGGGATGGGGTATGAGGCGAGACTGAGGGAACTGGGTCTCTTCAGCCTGGAGAAGAGGAGACTCAGAGGGGATATGTTGGCGGCATACAGGTATGTGAGGGGATGTCACATGGAGATGGGTAGAGACCTGTTCTCCCCTGCAGAGGAAGGCAGGACGTGCTCCAACACAGCAAAGCTCAGGGAGCCAAGGTTCCATTTGGATGCCAGGAAGCACTTCCTGACAGTTAGGACCCCGAAGGTGTGGAATGGGCTTCCACAAGAGGCCGTTGAGGCCCCATCAGTGAGGGTGTTCAAAGATAGGCTGGACATGCACATGGTGAGGTCAGACTAGATGGCCCAGGAGGCCCCTTCTGACTAGCAAAGAAAGAAGAAAGAGAATATCAGCAAATCTCCAGAGGACTAGAGAATTTGGGGTTCGGGGATGGCCTATTGTGCTAGTGTCCCTGCTAATCAGCACATGCTGGAACTGTATCCTTGCAAGCCCCGGGGCCACCTTTCCACTCTGTGGATGGGTAAACTCTTCAGCCCTGAGGACCCTCTCATAGGAGCTTGTTGGGCAGGCTGGATGGCAGATGACAGTTCCGGTATGTCAGCAGGATGCCACCAACATTGTTTTAATAGCACATGCTCAGATATGATACCCTGGACTGAAAGAAGAGCAAGTGGGTCCTAGATCACATCAATCCAGAACTTTCCCTAGAAGCAAAAATGACAAAACTGAAAAGGGCATCAAATTTTGCGTACATCATGAGAATATGAGGCTTATATGCTAGGGAATGTTAAAAGCAGAAGAAGAAAAGGAAGACCAACTTTGAGATGAATTGACTTGATAAAGGAGGTCACAGCCTTGAGGTTGCAAGAGATGAGCAGGACTGTCATGGGTAGGCCATTTTGGAGGGCTTCCACTCATAGGGCTGCCATAAAGCTCAGGGAACTAAGCTTCAATTTGGATTCCAGGAAGTACTTTCTGACAGTGAGGACCCCAAGGGTATGGAATGGACTTCCATGGGAGGTGGTTGAAGCCCCATTGTGGAGCGTGTTCAAGGACAGGCTGGACATGCACATGGTAGGCATGTCATGAGCGGAGCCAGCTGGAGACGGGAGTCAGACTAGATGGCCTGGGGGACCCCTTCTGACCCCCCCTTTTTATGTTTTTCTATATTTCTATAAGTGAAATGGGATGTCAAAATGCTATGGAATATCATATATTTCTGAGATATTCATAGCATATCCTTGATTTTGCTAGTAAATGCAATAATCTGCTTATGAAATTATTTACTTATAGAATATACAATTAAAAAGACCAAGATAATTTTTATTTGTTATAAGTAAGATGCATTTAATTAGTTAATTCTACATAGGTTGGCACTCATTTTCACTGGGTTGTTAAGCTGGTTTCTAGATTCATGAAAGAAAGATCTTTCAATGTGTAAAGGTCTTCATTTGTTTTATGGAAGTATGGAATTCTTGATTTTAACAAGCCATGATTGCTTTCTCTGGAATCTTTCAGCATTTTCAAGGAATCGATCATGAATGCTAGAACTTCTCCCTCAACATTGAGGTGCCATCTACCTATGCTTACTAGTTGGTAAGACTACACAGTGAGCAATAGCTATTGTCAGCATGCTGAGCTTGCATGTTTCCTGGGAATGTCAAGCTGACCGCAGTTAGAATTCAAGCAAAATGGACCTTTAGTGTTATCCGAAGAGGAGGAGTAAATTACTTCTAAGCATCATCACCAAGAACATACCAGGTTTCTTTCAGATTTGGCCATGCATTGAGTAGATCCAATGAAATCAATGGAACATAATTAAGTACCATTGATTTCAGTGTGTTTGTACTAAATATATCTTCACCTGGATCCAACCCATCATTTAGTATTTCTGTATAAATGCAGGCAGAATAGAAAATCTGGCTTCAGGGCACCTACTGAGCTGTTTCAATATTTTAAGGCAGTGTTTTATACCCTTTACATTCTATAATATAAATGTTGGAGTCTAACACAGGTGAGGTGCATTTATCACGAAGCACAGTTATCATAGAGATTGCATTAGTGGCATGCTGAGTTACATTTGATATATGAAACCCAAGCCAATGTATTGGATTAATGGTTCCACTGGGTCTCTTTCTACCTTTCAGCAAAAAGTCTGGTATGAACCACAGCTGTATGCCACAGCTCATGACTTATGTGCATCAGGGGGAGCCAACATTTACTAACATAACAGTAAAACAATGCCATCACCAATCATTCTGGGCTCTGCACCTCAGAAGAAATAACAAATAGCAGAACAAATATTGTTACCCCATCATTCTGTTATTTTTAAAAGGAGATTAGTTGAAAGGAGGGTTGTCATTTGATTGAAAATATTATTAAAGATAAAATTAGTAAGCGCATAGTAGAATCAGCTAATGTTGAACCCTAATCCTTACACTGTTGAAATAGAATTGATAGACTTCACAAAGGTAAGTTATATCACACTAATTTTTGAAGGTTCGTTCAGAGTCTCAATAAATAAGTGGATCCAGTAGACATTGTTTACCTGGACTTTCCAAAAGCTTTTGATGAACTCCCTCACCCAAGGCTGACAAGCAAATTTAGCAGCTATGCAGTAAGGACAGAATAAATAAATAGGAATAAATGTTCAATTCCCCCAACAGAGGGAAGTAAATGGTGGGATCCCACAGAAATCTGATTTGAGACCAAGGCTTTTCGACTTGTTCATACATGATCTGGAATTAGGAAGTAACACAGCTTAACATCAAATTAGTTACAGCTCTTAAAACAAAGCAGGAGCTCCAAAAAGATCTTTCCAAACTGGAAGAAAGGGTGTCGGAAAGGCAAGTGTGCTTCAGCATAAGCAAGTGTAAAGTAATACATGTTGGGGCAAAAGAATCCCAAGTTCACTTATTAGCTGACGGGCTCAAGGAAAATATCAACCCAATGCACAGTTGTGAAAAGGGTAAGTTCCATGTCTGACATAAGGAAAGGGAAGGAAAACGGCCAGTACACAACCTTTCTCAAATCTATGATGTGACCACACCTAGAATACTGTGCACTGTTCTCATCACTGCACCTAATACGAGGCTTCGGTGAGGGGCGGCATAGAAATGTTCTAATAATAATAATAATAATAATGGTGAAGAGGGTAAAGATATATAAAAGGCCTCCTAAGTCAAGGAGACAAGGCATCAGCTCCTCCTCAAGGAAATGCTAGGGTTAGGGCACTGTTTAGCTTAGAGAAAAGGAGACACATGGAAGTGGTATATGAAATTATGCATAACCAGTGGGTTAGAAAGACATTTTCCCCTCATAATATGAAGCTGATTGGTGGAAAGTTCAGGGCAGATAGCAAGAAGCGTTTCTTCAGGCAGTGCATGAATAAACAATGGAATTTGCTATCACAAGAGGTAGTGGTGGTCATCTGCCTGGATGGCTTTAACAGAGGATTGGACTAAGTCATTGACAATAAGCCTCTTAATGCTACTGGTCCTGCTTGCAATATGCTGTCTCTAGTGTCGAAGGCATTGTGCACGTGCGCACCAATTACTGGGGAAAATGGGCAGAAGGGTGCTGTTGGATTCACATCCTGCTTGTGGGTTCCCAAGGGCTGCTAGCTGATGAGCGTGTGGACAGAATGCTCAACTAGGCGAACCCTACATCTGATCCATATTGGGCCCTCTTATCTTCAATTTAAAGAAAAACAACCCAAAACAACCGTTAATTCTATTCTGAAAATCTGTTGGGTGCTCTTTGCAACCAATCTATGCTCATTCAGAATGAATCTAAAAGATTGACAAGAATTCTAAGGACTCGAACTGACAATATGTTATTGTGGAGTAAGTGCAGGGCCCTAATTTGAATTGGGGCCCTAAAGTCAGGGTTCAGAGGGATTTTAAGATCTGGTTCATGCTCCCTGCACCTACACTAGAGTAAAAATAGGGGAAGAAACCTATAAAACACAGTTTTCAAGAAATGTATTTTTTGGCCTTAAGAAATATGTCTGTGTAATCATTGTTACACAGACAAGCACTGTAACCTGAAGTTAGGTCAGATTAAATGACTCTTGTGTATAGTAAATTAAGCTGTGGTTGCTAAGGGAAAGTTTTGTTTCCCCAAAGTAGATTTCACAGAGGGAAATCTGACTAAACTGCAACATTAAAATAAAAGACCATTCTTTCCAAATGGCAGCCATTCACTGAACATACTGTCAATTGTTGCATAGTTACAGTTGAGTTTGTTGTGAACTGTGTGGAGTAACTGAGTCCTTGTTTCTCAAAGAGGCTTGAAATGTCAGGGTTTTAGCCAGCTAGAGCTGGAAAAAAATAAATAAAGGCAATGTAGTCGAGCTTAGGTGCTAACATACTGGCATGTGTCATGCTGACCTTACAGGATTCCTGCTCCAAGAATCCACTTGGATTCTGCATCATACAAATATAAAAATAAACACACAAACAAATAAATAATTGTTCTGAAGCCATTTGATTGGGATGCTCCCAGAAACAACTCGTTTCAAGGTATTCTGGGACTAACTGGGAGGAAAGATGGTCTCATACCTGTCAGGGGAAACCTTGGTCCACAAGAGATGGGGACCATGGATTGATCCCAGGTAAAAGCAAGAAGTTCTTTTTTAAAGACTGAAGTACTACCTAGTCCCAGGAAGCATTTTTTCTATACTCAGTTATCCATTTCATACTCAGGTGTGTGAAGAAAGGAAGAAACAAAAATATTTGTACATCTTTCATCTTGTTTCATCTGTCTGAACACAGTCAACATGAATAACTGTAAATCTGAAGAATGGATTTGTTCAAAGACAGTGTCTTTGAAAAGATGCTTAACTCCCAGTAACATGGAAAATATTAGATCAGGAATGAAATGAGTTTCACTGACTGGTGCTGCCAAGCAACACAAGAAATGTAGTTGTCTCAATTGAAGAAAATCAAAGAAAGTCGGCATTAAACTTTTTGTTAACAGCTGTCAAAAGAAAAGAGAAGAAAACAGAAAGAAAAAAGAAAAGAAAAATAGAATATGGGAGGAGATGTACTTTCTCTTTGGGAAACCAACCAGCAGTAAGATGCTTTGTTTCATTCCCTTCACCCTATGTAATTAGGCTTAAATGTTCTTTACTGTCTTCATTTATGATATGTGAAGGAAGAAAAGCTAGAGTTCACAGATTTCAACTGTCAAAATTTGTGTGATTTCCAAAGTACAAACATCTTACAGTTCTGGAAGCATAGAGAAGGAGGTCCTCCATGGCTCCCACATTCCATCCTTTTACTTCTCAGCTTCATAGCTGCCTCTACCTGCTTGGTTAAGTTGAATCTTGGTTGCCTTTTTCATAAGCACCTGGATGATTTAGGGGCACAGCCCATTTATTTTCAATAAAACAGGTGCTTTTCAGCAATGAGTGTGTTCGTGCAAAACCACTCTCCCATGCGAATGTGGATCTGATAGAATAACCCTTAGGCAATGCTACAAGCCCCAGTGCATAGCCTTTGCCAATCTCGGGAAACAATCTGAAAAGTGAGTGAAAACTGTTGTGCTAGTAAATAAGGTGCAGGTACCATATGCACACTAACGCTTCCTTGTCTGCCATACTAAAGGAGTAATGAAAGGACTGAGAGGCTGGGCAAAGATGCCAAATGAATCAAACACACCTCTGCCTGTATTGCTTCTTTTCTGGTGGCAGCCCACATAGCTGGCAATGGGAGAAAAATCGATGCCAGGGCCCTTTGCCTGGCATGGAAAGTCCCCTGAGACTGCCACATGGGATTAGGACCACACCTGACCAGGACCCATGCGTAGTGGCCATGCGCAAGAGTATTGTAATGTTGAGGAGCTAGTGGGGTGCCGCAGTTCCTCCATCTTATGCCCCACTCCCAGGCAAAGGCCTAACTCTCACTACTTTTGTTGAACTTGCTATTTTGCTGACACAAGGAAGAATTTTGCTCCATGTGTTGCAATATTAATCAGTATAATCCTGGCATCCACCTGCCACATTCCTTAGATTAGCATCTGACATGAGGGTTTGGGAAAGATGAAGAGTAATCGTCATTTTTGACACATGCTAGATATTCTTATTGGTTGAACCTGGCTATCTGGCCTTGGATAGGCAATTTATCATCTCTTCCCACTCTTAGCTATAATCACTATCACATGCAACTTTGTAGTTCTATCTATATGTTGTGTAAACTCTTCTCTGCTGAACCACAGAAGCAGTGCTGTGCAAACTGGCTGATGGGAGTCCACTCATCATCATTTGGGGGTCCTGATAGCAGAAAGGGCATCATAAGCATATCTCTGTTGTGTTCTTGTTCTTTTGTTTAATAAATCTCTTTGTTTTCCACACTGCTGTACTTACTGCTTTTGAATCAAAAGATTTTTTTTCCTCTTGGCAACACATCTAGTCAGGTGAGATCTTGTTGTATCATCCACAGAAGTATTTATATTTAGATCATGTTTAGATTGGTCTGCTTTTATCAGCCCTTACCTGGAATACCATGTCCAGTTCTGGCCCAAACAGTTATCTGAAAAAAAGGATTATCTGAAATACTTCTGGAGGTAGACAATAATGGTTTCCTGCAGATCAGTTCCTAAGGAGAAAGGATGAAGGAGCAGGGTCTCTTTAGCTGAAAGGAAAGAGGATTATGGAGATGTGTGATAAGCATCTAGAAATATGTGTAGGGATGTCTCATGGATTAGTCTATCTATGAAATTGATAGAATTTGTTTCTCCAGAAGACTGGAGTCAAGCAAGTTCAAAACACAAGAAAGGGGAATTCAATGAAACATTATGAAATATATACAACTTGTTCCATAGTGGACCAGACTATCTCAGACTTCATTGAAAGTTTTAAGAATAGGCTGGATGGCCACTTAGCAAGGGTGCTACAGGATAGATTTCTTGCATTGACTGGGGATTGATTAGATCCATGTGCTCAAAAGGAATAGCCAAATGTTATTAATATTGTTATCTTCAACATCATCATTATTTACTTCATTTCTATCCCATCCAATAGCTGAAGCATTCTGGGCAGTTTACAACAACAAAGCAAAATGTATATAAAATACAATAAATGTCATAAAATCTTATCAAAAGAAAAAAAGGCAATCAAAAATACACTGCAGAATAGCCCTGTAGAAAGAGAACATCTGGAATGGGTATTCACCTCATGTCCCTGGATAACCAAGCATATCTTTAAAGCCTTGGCATAAAAGGCCCTCTTAACTTGATGCCAAAAAGATGACTTCCAGAAGCTTCTGACACCTCTGCTAATGGTTTAAAAATGCTTAGAACTGAAGAATGTTTGGACAGGATACCTAACTTCTCACCATTCCTGGGCAAATGACATTTGAGGCCCCTTCCAATTCTAAAATGTGTCTATGAGGATGGTGTTTAAGGTAGGAAAGCTTTGAACAATGGTATCTTTCACCCACTAAGCACAAAAATACCTGTCCTATCAAAAAACAGCCTAAGAATGAGTGGCATTTTTTTTAAAAAAGAAAGGCATAATCTCTGTTTGGGTAAATATGAATCACAGGTGAACAAAATGCCCTGGCTATTCTACACCCCATTGCTGGTGGAAATTTTCTCATAGTCACACGGAATGAGAAACCTAACACTTCCAGCAGAATGTCATACATATGGAACAATGGTTTATGTATGGAATACATAAGCAGCAGAAATGACTAAACCATCAAAGTGTACATGAATCCAAGAGACACACAAGCCACAATTCTTAAGCCATTGGCTTATGAGCAGTCCCATGAATGTAAATGGGTTTACCCAGTAGTAAGGTATTTCCAGACAGAGGCCACATCCTCTTTCCTGGAATGCATAAGCAATTCCTACGGCAAGAAGGAAGGGGATAGGAATGAAGATAAATAAAGTAGTGGAGGCAAACTGTGCGAGATGGCTTTTCTTTCCCTTCCTCTCTCAGAAAATTTCAGATGCTTCCACAAAGTGATGTTGCAGCTGTTCCCGGCTATTTGAATAGTCTTTGCAATTACTCTGTATGCTGAGCGATAGACAGTGGTTTCCAATGAGCAGTCTTTTCCGCACGTCGTCTCCTTGAAGCATCTCAAGTGGGAACATGTGGTGAAAAGTTTTGTGCCACCAGCTCTGCTGCAGGAAGTCCTGTGGACATGCAGCTTTCTCTGTAGGGCCACCTTGCAGTTGTCTGCCCCCGTCTCTGGATACCATATCATGGGGTCAAGAGTTGTACCAGATTTGATTGACTGAGAGCTCCTCTCCCATGCGCCCATCCTACAGCTGCACATCTTGGTTATTCTCAGAGCCTGCCTGGGCACTTGGGGAAGATGACCTTGAGATACGCAGCTCTGCTTCTTTCATCTCAGAGTCTGGAGCGCTGCATTCCCAGGCCCCCTCCACCTCTTCCCTTGTAGAGTCCAGATCAGTGTGGCCCAGGAGTGCACGCCAATAACAATTGCCCTGCCACTTGCAACAGAGTGGATGTGTTGGAGGACTTTCACGCATAGGCTCTCCATACATCAGAGGTGACTTACCAGCACAGAACAACAAACAATTTTAATTAAATGACCAACTTTGCAATGTTGCTGGTTTTAAACAGCTTTGCATGACTCACATTAGCTGCTTAATTTAATCTTATATGAGTACGGAGCTGCCTTCTGAAATGTTTTAACTGCTTGTTTAACTTTGATTGTGTTTTAGAAGAAGTATGTAGTTTCCTTTTTGTGAAACTAATATACGTTGATATATTAGTCGGCCAAGCAAGCTGGAAGGATCATGTAGGATAGGTAGAAATGGCAGCACATACCTGCCCCCTTCCAAATAAGCAACAACCCCATGGGGGCAGGGGGGGAAGCTTTACCCCAGCATCTCCAGGTAGGGCTGGAGACATCCCTACCTGAAACCCTGCAGAGCTGCAGCCAGTCAGTGTGGACAATAAGGGCTAGATGGACCAAGGGCCTAGCTTGCTATAAGGCATCATTCCTATAAACATGAATAGTTACAAGTCACTGGGAGAAAACCATGGTAGGTTTGACTTAGACAATCCAGGGAGAGCTGTTCCTGGTTACTGCTCCATTCGGCCCACTGAGGAGATACGGTAAGGTCCAACCACCCATCCAGGCTCCTGCTGCAGAAGTGAACCTGCTTTCCCAGTTCTTGACATGGACCATGCATGCTGGGCCTGCCAGGCTTTCCTTTAAAGAGGCAGTCCAGGACAGATGGAATCATTTTCTGCTGTGTCCTTTCCTAAAACAGGAAATGACCTAGATGATTCATCAGGAATGGACCGGATTTGACATAAAGCCACAAAACAGATTCTTACTGTGGAAAATATTACCATTGTCAAGGACACTCTTCCAGGCTTTGCTCCATGTAATCCTGAACAGAGAGAATAATTAAAAAATTAGAATTCATAGCATGCCCATGGTGGCATTTTGTGCTGCCATCAGAGGGTGTTTGCTATTAGACCCTGTGTGGAAATTTCCCTTGGAATCACACATTCACCTAGGCATTTAACCAAATTTAACCTCTTCAAACCCAGGGAGGGAGTGGATTGCCATAGAAAAGCCAGTATAGTGCAAAGAAATGCAGTGCAAAGGAAAGCCAGCACAATGAACTGTAAGTGATAGACACCATGACCAGATTTGCATGACAGGAGGGTAGAAATTAAGCCACAGTGGCTTGCAAGCCACCTTGTGCATGCTGGGTGATTTTCCTTCGCTGAGCACCGATTGTTGTGATGTCTGCAACCAGTCTCACCAGGTCCAGGTATCACCATCATCCATGTCCAGGAAATCAATTAGGGAAATCAGCTGACATGGGGCCAGCACAAGTGGGGGTTGCTTAACAAACCACTGTGGCTTGTTAACCACTTGTATGTTGTATGAGCTGGCTCATTGCTTAGTTTGCAGGTCCTGTGGTAGGGCTGGTGACATCTAATGGTGATAATGACTCAACATGAGAAAAATCGATCCATTTAAAATAGATCCAATTGAAATCAGTGCGACTTCTAGTCATTGTAACATAAATGGCTTTCCACGGGTTTGCTCTAAATATAGTTAAATCTGGAGTTGAGTTGAGTTGTGTTGAGTTGAGGTCTTGTGAGAACATGTTGCAACTGGAAGTGCTCCTGTCTGTGGTCAGCTAACCATGAAGGCCTTCTTCAGTTTCTTCAGTTCCCCCCCCCCCCCAGTTGTCTGGTCATGCACCCTTAAGCTGTTAAGTCACATGGTTCACAATATATGGTGCTGCCTTTGAAATGGACTGGAAGTTTCAGCTGCTCCAAAATAGGGACCAGTAAACATGACCATATTTTGCTAGTTCCCTCCCATCTCCACTGGCTTCCAGTCCTTCTCTGAGCTGGTCTTAACAGGAAAAGCCCTAAGTGGCCGTGCCCACTTAATCTGATCCATCCTGTTTCAGCATTTACCTGTGAAGGAGCAGCTGTTCCTGCAGGTACCTGCCTAGACTCTAAGATCCTATTTAGCAGTCCCTCTTTGAGAGCCCCCACCAAAGGATGTGAGGTGGATAAGAACCAAAAGAGGGTGTTCCTTTTGTGTCCTCTCCCTTGTGGAATGAGTTTCCCACCCGCCATCTACACCTGCCATCTATATCATGCTCTTTTCAATGGCAGGTAAAGACCTTATTTTCTCAGGTGTTTTAATCTTTCACTTTCTGTTTTAAATATTTTACTGTATTTTAAACTTTTGCCCTGATGCTAGCCTTATTCTAGTCTTAAATTTTATATTATACTACAGATTTGAACTTTCCTGTTGCATTTCACCATGTGGTAATTTAAGGTTTTAATGGTGTGAATTATCCAGAAGACTCTGGCTATGGGGTGGTACAGACATTTCATTGATTAATAAAATAAGTTGCCTTGATGAACCAGGCCAAGCCTGATGGATCCAATACTATGCTCCAATAGCAGTCAGCTGTACACCTAAGGGAAAGTCAAAGGAAGACATGACAGAGATAGTCATCACTTACAGTCGACAGTCACGGAGTACCTGGACAAGAAGCTTCTGTTCTTAGTGATTATTCTGTGAATGGATCCATGAGTTTATTTAATTAAAAAGCCATCAGAGCTATTGGCAATTACAGCTTCCAAGATATAATTTCTTAAGTTAATTATATGTTGCATGAAGAAACAATTCCTTTTGGCAATTAATTTCATAAGATGACCTTTTTCTAGTTTTTTGAAAAATAGAGGGAATATTTATTTTTTCCAACCCATTCCCTGTAGTTATTGTCATTCTAAATGGAACCTTCCTTTAAGTCTTTCTTTAGGGTATATGGCACCAGTGATCTAGTTCCAGTTCAGGTCACTTTTGCACACCTGTCTGATCCCTCCTATTTCCATAATCATCTGCAGTGGGTTGACTAAAATCTTCCTCAGAAGGATCACTTAGATCACAATCCAGTGAGGCTGCCTGGAATCCTCTGTATTTGCAGGGCAGGCTCCAAAGGCTGCCCCTGCTCTCCTTCGCCAGTTCTGCGAATCAGACAGCTGTTGGCACTGCAGAAGGAGAGAGAAGGAGGATGAGGTGGGTCAGGACACTTCATCTCTTTTCAACAACAAACCCCTTTTCTCTCCACCCCCCCAGCACACCCAGAGAGCAGGTGGAGCTATTCTTTCTGAGCTAGCAGCTAGGCAAGGGACAGTACTCTGAATGCAGAGATCTTGGAACTAGAAATGCAAACAATCAGTGGCCTTCTGGATCCTGACTTGGGACCATAGAATCACTCTGTTAAAAGTGCATTTTTGATAGTGGGGTGGGGGGCATAAATTCATTTGATCTGTGCTTTTAAGCAAATTTCCCTGACTCATTTGCAGTTCAAAACACAGTTATCTTGCAGACTGTACCATCCTCTCAGTTTTGAAGTGCCATTTTGTGCTAAAAATTGCATAGTGAGCCATGTGTTCAATAAATGGAATTATGAAAATAAGTGCAAATGCTCATGATGATGTTTAGTCTTTACTATTATTTCAGGATGAATGGCTACATGGCTGAAAATTTGCCCCACTGCACACACTCTCAAGATGCTTTGAAAATAACTGGCAACAGTGTTGGTCTTCCAGGTCCTTTTTCCCAGCACCACAAATCCGGACTGTTCTCCAGCATCTTCCAATGGTTTAGTTCCTCCCTTCAACCTTGTGCCCTCCAGAGGCTTTGGAGTATGACTCTCAACATTCCATTGCCCATGTGGGCTGATGGGAGTCACTACTGCACCGTTTTGATATCCCACCCCTTTTGCTCTTAAGAGGAACCCAAGGAGACTCCCACTCCATTTTATCCTTACAACAATAGCCCTGTGAGGTAGACTAGACTGAGAGTGAGGGAATGACCAAAGTCACCTTTAAGCCTCATGACTGAGTGGATGAGGTCATGAGATCTCCCAGGTCCCCAGTCCAACCCTCCAACCACCACGCCTTACTGAAGTCCAGAATATCTGGGGAGTGGGGTCTGAGGATGGTTAGGATATGATCCTATGCAGGTTTAGATAGAAAAGGTCCCAGACATGGTCAGATTTTGTCTGCCTAAGATTGTGCTTTCAGTTGTCTTTTAATTTCCTTACTTTTCAAGCAAAGTAAGCAAGTCAACATAACTCCTTGTTGCTTTAACTGTGTCTGAATGAGCAGACTGCAGAGAGGAGGCATGTTCAGAGAATTCCTGAGAGGATGGAGTCCAGGCATGTTCATAAGCGACTTATTTTATTTTATATTGTTAACTTGTTTTATATTTTTATTGTATTATATTTTAATTGATATCTTTGTGAGCCGCCCTGAAGCTTTGGCAAATGGGGCGGCATAGAAATTTTCTAAATAAATAAAATAAATAAATAAGGAGAGTTCCTGGAAGTAAACATTAAACTGGGCTCAACAAACCACTCTGTGCATGCTCAGAGACCCATTCCAGGTGATTTGTACTTGGAAAAAATACAGAAAGTTGTAAGGAAATGGATCTGTGGTTGGTGATCGTTCAAAGGAGAAACCTCAGCTCAGAACAATGATGCTGTATTCGGTTTCCAAGCTCATAGCATGCGTTCACTTTTCAGCAGAAAAACATGGCTTCCTCTTTAATGCTTTAAATAAGCAAATAGCATTGCAAACCTGATTACTGCTGTGCTGGAACTGCAGGCGGCATCAAAGTTATTGAAATGGCACACGCACATCAGCTGCTACACTGGGAGCTATTCTAAACGCATTCATGTTTGTTGGAAGACTTCGCCGGTGGTGTTAAAGAGGGTAACACCAACTGCAACACCGTTGTGCATACCAGAGAGTAAGGCTTTTACATGACAGTGTGGCTGCCAAAACTCCTTCTTCAAAAGCTATTGCATAGCCTGGGTAGATCTTCCTTATGAGTGGGAATGCGTGCTTCCTACTGTAAATTGGTAAGCATGGAATTGGGTTCTCTGGAAGTGGTCCTCAAGAGCCTCTCCAAAGTAGGAGTTGGCCCAAAGGCTGAGCAAGCCCGCCTTAGTCGACCCTCTGGTGTGCATTCCATCCTTGCACATCTGCTGCATTTACAATCAGAATGTCTGCTCTGTTCTTCCAACAACTTGAAGACGGAGAGAGATCAAAGAGTTTGGGAGGGCAGGAGATAATGGACCGAGCATCCATTCCTGCAAGGCAACTTGATCAAGAAGATAAGTGGTCGATTTAACTGAACAAAGAAGAGGAGGAATCTGGAGAAAAGGAGGAAAAGAAGAAAGCCTGACGGTGTCCAAAGGTGTCACTGTCCTAGCTTTTTCCTCAACTTGCTGCCCGGTCCATCTATTCCACAGCTAGTCTTGCCACATCTTCCTCTTCTCTTTCATGCTGTGTCCAGAGCTTCCAGCCACTTGCCTGTGTGCTGATGGTGGACTTTTATTGGATGGATGTATTGTTGTAAGCCGCCCCGAGGCTTCGGTGAATGGGGCGGCATAAAAACGTTTTACTAAATAAATAAATAAATAAATAAATAAATAAATGCAGTGTGGAAGGACAAGGTGAAACTGCCCTTGGCTATGAGAAGGCCTGTGGGCATGGTGGGAAGAGGTGCTAAAGGAGCTGATATAGTGGAGGACGTAGGAGGATGTTAGCATTAGAAAAAGAAGGCAACGAAGTAAAACTAATCAACGAGCTCTTGGTAAAATTTATTGTGTATTTTATTCAATGTTGTGAGCCGCCCTGAGGCTTCGGCAAGGGGCGGCATAGAAATGTTTTAATAAATAAATAAATAAATAAATGGTTTCCAAAGAAACTGACAATGAAATGGATGGGAGGGGGTCAACACTAGATCCTTTTCTGTTTATGAGGAAACTCAGTGTGAGCATCATTTATGTGAATGCATTTATCACAGTTGAGACATGTGCTAATGGATACAGTGTGTCACGACACAATGAACCAACTCACATGATATGGCAAGTATTTTACTATTGTTGGTCTGTTGTGTTGTCTGAAGCCCAACATGGTATATCACTGTGGTAAGTTTGGTCTTTACAAACCACAGTAAGAAACAATGGTCTGTTCCATGGTTTCTTTGTGCCATAATGGCTGGTTTTGTCATCTAAACTTTGAATCCAAACTCATCACAGTATCAAGGACTGAGGGAGAGAGCTGCTTGCAAACAGCAGCCCATTGCTGCTCTTGCCACATGACTAGCCAGAAAGTGGCACTGGCAGGTGTCAGAAATGTCTCTGCCCCACTCACCTCCTGCCCTAAAGATCTTATCTGAGGCAAGAGCAAGGGAGCAGCTGGTTGACACTGGGAAAGGAGCAGTGCCACTCAGCTGATTCCCCAAGAGCACTCTTGCGTGTACCCAGGAGAAGCCCCTCTCATGCAAAGAAGCCCCTCAGGTGTGCATGCACCAGCAAGCAGGAGAGGTGAGAAACAGTCACCTCTGCCTGCCCAGCTCCCTTATCTTGCACAACAGAGACTACTTGACAGCTGCAGAGAGGCAACCCTGGGTCATCATCGTGACTGATGAAGAGTGGGGGCTCATTTCGGTACTCTTGGGATACCACCTTGAGGACTGAGAAGGAAGATGACAGGAGATGGAAGTTTCCACAGTGAATCTGATGGCCCATCGGGCACATCAAGGTAAGAAACATGAACCATGGTAACCATACAGGGCTGCTTACCATGACATGATAACTCAACCATTGTGAGTGTGTATCACACACAACACAATTGCTAGAGAATTCATAGGGGATGGAAAGGCCAAGTGCACAAGGAAAGAGCCCGCTAGGGTTCCTTTGCCTTTGGTTTTTAGTTCAATGTGTTATGTGAAGGAACAAAAGACTGGAGATTTTAAAAAATAATAATTGACAACTCCTTCTACCCTCTCACAAAAGATCTTGGAAAAGGAGAAAGGGTGACACTCCTTACTCCTGTCCTTCCAGCTCGCATGGAGTGAAGCCAGTAGGACCATCACCCCCATTCCCCTTCATCTGAAAGCAAGCAATATGACCCCTTCCTGTGTGCAATTCCCCATGAGCTATTTCCACTGAAGTCAGTGTGATTTAATCGTAAGTAAAAGTATAGGAGATAAGCTGATTTATTTCTGTGCAGGCATGAATTCCAGCTACTTGTTTCTTGAGCAAGAAGACAAAAGGGAGACTTGGGAAGGAAGAATAGCACCAGAAGAATCTCCATATTGCTATTATTTTGTTGGATAATAAATAATAAAGGACACATCCTTTTCTCCCTGCAGCCCTATAGCTCGCTGAGACCACTCTTCTATCTCCATGATACTGCAAGTTGAGCATACTTTGATATACCTGTAGAGGGAGAAAACCTCAACATAAATGAAAGCCCTTACACGGGAGGTCTGAAGAAGTCTTGGCTCTGTTGGCAGAACGAGCGTAAAGGGAAAGATCGGGGTAAGCATCCTATGACATGCCAGAGAGTTGGGCATTACAAAACTTTTTTAAAATGCTGAGTGTGGACTGCTGCAAGTTGGAAGCAGGTTTGTAAGTAGCAGAGAGATGTTGTACTTGAGAATGGCAGAACTTAGCACTTTTGTCCTCAGAACTTAGCACTTTTTACCCTAATCCTAACCCTCACCCACCTCCTCAATATTCTTACTTTATAAGCATCTATAACTGGAAATAGTAAGAGCAATTCTGAATTAGAGAAAAATGAATAGATTTTTTTACAAGTCCATCTGGGGAATTTCCTTGAAAATTCCTGAAAATTATCAAAATTCCCCAAAACTTAGTTCACAGCTAGTTTCATAACAAGGTTACCACCAACCAACATCTTCCCAAGTTGCTTAAATACCATAATTTTAACTAATGAAACAGATGGTTAGAGTTTTGCCTCCTACTAAGAGTGTAACTATATGACACATGAACTCTCCACTAATGAGTACAGTTTGCACAGCAATCACCCCCAATTTATTTAAAAACACGTTGCTGTGCTGACGTCAGTTCCAAGCCACCTGTGCCCTTGCATAAGCTGTAGCCTCTTGTGCAAACTCACCTCTTTTACCCTCGGTTCCGGCTTGCATAAGGGTGCACTTCACTCGGACTTCATCCATGTCCTTCAGTATTTGAAAGCCTCTTCAAGCTTTGTCTGTTTGAAATCCTTGCCATGAAACCTCAGCTCTGTGTCCACGATGGGCCAGCTGAGACCTTGTGCTTGCTTTCTCCTTTGCTTTCAATAATTAACTTGGCATAACAGATTGCTTATGGAACAATTGCAAACCCTTTGGGAGCACCTTGAGATGTATGGGAGTAACAAGTGCTAACGTGTAATAAGCTGAATTTCTCTGTTGTTGTTAATGGAAAGGGCAGCCAGCTGGCTGCCGATGTACAAGGCCATTACTTTGAATGAAATGAAGAAAAGCTTTTCATTAGAAAGATAGCCCTTCTAGAGCACAGCCAGTGCTTAGGAGCTCTACAGAGCTGCATGCCGTTTGCAGCTTTTTAACAGAGGGGGTGGGAATCATATTTGAGCTTCTCACTTCTGCTCCCATATCTGATCTCTTCTCCCACGTCGCCCACCAGGAACGTTTTCTACATTTGGGAAGTCTGGCAGTTCCCGGCTTGTCCCTGTGCTCCCCTGCCAAAGGGAAAATTTGATGTTGCGGCAAACCCAGGACATGAAAGTGCAGGAATGGATATGGGATGGCTTGCAATATTACAACAATACAGACAGTGACAAAAAGAGTCACAGCAGTTCTGAAAAGCAGCCGAAAATCCAGATAATATCATTACAACCTTTTAAACATTAAACACCTCAGAAGGTTGTAGAAAATAAAGCTGCCGTCCTAGGCACAGGACAATTTGGTGGCGGTGGCAGCAGCAACAGGAAGCTGGGGCCAAAGAAAAAAGTTACAAAGCCCCTGGAATAAGTGTAGCTTCACACATGTGTTACACATGCATGAAGTGTGCTGCACATGCTTATCAGGTAAAATGTTCCACTGAAGTTTGTATATATGCAGGGTAAAACAAAACAACACTTTGCCTGGAGCTGGAAAGATAGCTGGGCACCATCCTTAGAGAATCAGTCTCACAATCAGCCCGCCATGCTCTGAGGCCATTCCTACTTCAGGAGGTTGATGGGGAAGCTCATGTTCCTTCAGGTACCTGGTCATAAACATTATCAGAAGGCACCAGCACCTTGCTTTGTGCACAGGTATCGAGAGCTGGTCCTTCTCTTGTTCTTTCTGTTTATCATTTGAAGTGCAGGTTTTTCTAATTAAAACTTAACTGTTTACAGAACAGAATGGATTCTAAATGGCCTCCTTCTAAAGTTGTGGGTGAAGCATCTGGCCATGTAAAGAGGTGAACCAAACTGAAACTTCCCCACCCCTCCTTTCGGTAAGCTTTCTGTCTCCACCCTAAGGTGGCTGTTAGTCCTTGAGGGCCAGTTAGTGGGAATATATGAGATCTTATGACTAGACAGCTTCTTCCACTGTTGTCTGACTGGATCAAGGAGTTCTTCTTACATCTGCTCCTGCTTCTATCCTAAAAAACCTTCCACCCTTTCCAAAACAAGCAGAAATGTTATTAAGTAGCCTTGAATCAGTCGACTGCAGCCCCACCCCTGGCTCTTCTGCTCCCTCCTCAGAATGGGTCAAGTCTATCTGAGCAACCTGTAATGAGTGGAAGATGGGTCCTCTCTGAACATCAGCAACAAAACTCTTCAGGTCCCCATTTGTCCCCCTGGAATCTCTCAAGCTGCCCGACCAATGATCATTTCTTCAATTCCTGCCTTATGAGAAGTTTTTTTTCCCTTTTCAGAGGTTGAAACGTCTCTCATAAGCCCTAGATAGGGCAGCGCAAGCTTTAATCTGCACTGTGTATCCTTGGGCCCATTTCTTTTACCTGTGGCTCCACCTCCTTTGCTTTCAGTCCTGCCCACCACTGGAGATGGACCACAGATGGGAAAAACCGAAGCTGGACCTCCGCTGAAAGAGGTTCCTCATCTGTGGTAACGACCACTGGGCAAACCAGCTCCCATCTGTGGTCCATTTCCTTGCTGCACCACCAGACCTGAGGTTGACCCTGGCATGTAATACCAGCATGGGGAACACTGGGACTTAGAATGAGCAGCGCTGCTGGAGGTCAGATGCTTTCTTGTCCCTGGGTTAGGCTTTGCATCAGTGGAGCAGTTGTAGGATCCAGACAGGTGCACAGTTTATGATCTTATGTTTCTTGGGCCATACATACATCTGCACACTCAGGTCATGTATGGGTTTATTCATATACAAAGAAAACCCCTTTAGCGCTATAACACTGGATTAAACAGTCTGTAGAGTTGGTGGGTTGTGGTAAGTTTTGCTCTGACCGCATTTCACTTTGTTGGTTTTTAATTTCTGTACAGCAATTCAACTGAGAGAGGGAGAAATCCTTTAGGCTCTTAATGAGTTTCCCGAATTATCTGGAACTGCTATAATTCTCCAGGGTTAAAGCACTGGAATAGTTATTGACCTTAGCCATGCTTGCTTTTTTTTTTTAACAAAATTCATATACATAATTATTTCCTCAGCTGCCTGCACATAGCTTCTCCTGGTGAGATTTAGATTTTTCTGACCTTGGTCCAGACATTATCTCCTTTGCATAAATTTGCAGGGGAAAGCTATACACCTAGGGAGTGGCATCACCCCAATTTGTTTTGATTGACATATGCCTATTGGAAGCTTCCAAAAGTACATCCTGGGATTAATGTTAACACACTTCAAAAGCAATGGCATTAACCTTGATTTCAAATCACAGAGTCCAGTCAATCTTTTTAGTCCATTCCACACTTCTGAAAGGACTGTAATTGTAATGTTGAATATTATATCATTAAATATGGAATCCTGCAAGCCATGTGGTGAAGGGAAGAGAACAAAATGACAGAAGCACAGGCTGGTGACAGATTGGGCAAATGTTGAGTTTTATATTTTCAAAAATGGGTCATCAGACCTGTGTTTGCTTGTCACTGGTGTGCATGCAACATGAAATCTTTGTGGTATCTGATAGGGCACAAATCCAATTAAGTTTAAGTCTGTTATCTGTGCTGACATTCCATCTTAAGACTGGAGCAAAATATAGACTTTGTGACTTCAGCATCAAGCCAGCCCTTCTAACGTCCATTCCAGGCTTTGCTTAACTTCCAACCTGGTGAAGTCCAACTTTTTTCACTATTTTTCAGCATCTTATTTGGCATTTCCTAAGTGTGACTTGGACTTTTCTTCAAGGCCATCATGGATCCATTTACTTTTTATGTTTCTCGTGACTTGATCCATTTGGACATTAAAAAGGTAGTTATGTTATTTTCCACACGGGGTCTTTTTCCTCAGCTCCCCCCATTAGTGTATTTAGCTATGATGTGACTAAATACATGAGCTGTTAACAGCATGACAATGTGCAAGTTTCACAGAGTTCGATGGCATTCGAGATTCACAGAGTTCAGTGGCAAGCGATTGGGAACAGAACAGATGATGACAGCTGTCAAGCTGACACCTCATTATCCCACCAGCAGCTTCACAGATGCTTCCTGTTCTCACACCCCTGAGAAAGGATGGGAAAGACAAGGAGTATGCTCTGTCCAGAGATAATTTTAAGAGGCAGCTCAACCCAAATGGAATATATTCTGCTGCCTATAGTCTACGGTTTAATTCAGCAACCCGGAAATGTTCAGAAGATCCTTCTTTCCAGAATCATGACTAGAGAAAGAGAAGTCACTTCCATCCTTGCTTGTGAAGACCAACAGATGTAGATGCAAGAAAACAAACAAGCAATCTAATACTCATTCGGTGAAAAATATCCACCTGCTCAGTTTAATTCCTAAGAAAGATGCCAGAGCAGGAGGAGAGCAGTGTTGGATCAGACCAAAAGCCTACCTTGCCCAGGATTCTCTTCATGCAGTGATCAGCCAGGTGCCTACAGGAAGTTCACAAGGGGAAGATGAATGCAATAGTATCATCTCAAGCAACTGGCAATGGAAGATATTACATTGAACACTGGAGGCAAGATAGAGTCACTGAGATTAGTAGCCACTGATAGCCTTCTCCTATTTATTAATCTGCTTTTAAGGCTGTCTAGATTGGGACCACCACGACAACTTGTTCTAGTGAATTCTCAAGTTTAAATAAGTGCTGTTTGAAGAAGTGCTTGCTTTTTACTGTTTTTGAGTCTTTCAGCTTTCAGCTTCATTGGACAACCCCAGTGGCTTCTAATAATGGCACTGGGGTGATAAAGGCGTCTAGCACTGTATTTACATGGGGTTTTGTGTAGATTTTCTTCTGATTCTCTGTGCAGCATTTTCAGGGGCAAGAGCTGTTGTTAGAAGGAGAGGACAGTGAAGTCCACTTCTGTGCCTGAAGTAGATCTAGCCTGAACTGAATCCCACCCAGGGTCTAAATTTACAGGTATATCTCTATATAAGCACATGCCAATCAGCTTGTGTCCTCTCCACCCCCCCCCCCCGCATTTATTTCTTCTTCATTGGGAACACAGAAAGTTCCACACACTATTTTGATAAAGACATGGGAGTACCAGACCATCTTATTTGGGACCACTGAGAACAGTGAGAACTGGACACGGAACCACTGATTGGTTCAAAATTGAGAAAGGAATTCGCAAGGCTGTATACTGTCGCCCTGCCTATTTAGCTTATATGCAGAGCACATCATGAGAAAGGCAGGGCTAGATGAATCACCAGTTGGAATTAAGATTGCTGGGAGAAACATCAACAACTTCAGATATGCAGATGATACCACTCTCATGGCAGAAAGTGAGGAGAAACTAAAGAGCCTCTTGATGCGGGTGAAGGAGGAGAGTGCAAAAGTTGGCTTGAAACTCAACATTAAGAAAACTAAGATCATGGCATCCGGCCCTCTCGCTTTCTGACAAATAGATGGGGAAGAAATGGAGGTAGTGACAGATTTTATTTTCCTTGGCTCCAAGATCACCACAGACGGGGACTGCAGCCAAGATATTAAAAGAAGCTTGCTCCTGGGGAGAAAAGCTATGGCAAATCTAGACAGAATACTAAAAAGCAGAGACATCACCCTGCCAACAAAAGTGCGTATAGTCAAGGCTATGGTTTTCCCAGTTGCAATGCATGGCTGTGAAAGCTGGACCATAAGGAAGGCTGAGCGCCGAAGGATTGAGGCCTCTGAATTGTGGTGCTGGAGGAGACTCCTGAGAGTCCCTTGGAGCACAAGGAGATCAAACCGGTCAGTCCTAGAGGAGATCAACCCTGACTGCTCTTTAGAAGGCCAGATACTGAAGATGAAACTCAAATACTTTGGCCACCTAATGAGAAGGAAGGACTCCCTGGAGAAGAGCCTAATGCTGGGAACAATAGATGGCAAAATAAGAAGGGGACAGCAGAGGATGAGGTGGCTAGATGGAGTCACTGAAGCAGTTTGTGTGAGCTTGAGTGGACTCCCGGGGATGGTGGAGGACAGGAGGGCCTGGAGGAATGTTGTTCATGGGGTCGCAATAGGTCGGACCTGATTTTGCGACTAACAACAACATTCTTAAAAAAAACAAAGCAAAACAAAACACAAAATCCTAGGCGCATGAAGACACATGTTCCTTCATGTGTGAGTGCACATACCTACATTTTCTTTACCTTGCCAGAAGGTTCTGATGGGATTTTTAAAGATACAGATCTGAATCAAGTTTTTGAATCATTCTGAAATTTGCCAGCCACTAACATTCCCAAGCAGATAAAAATACAAATGTAATTTCTTCTGCAAACAGAAATTATCTCCCCATTATCCTGCTCACAAAGCCAGCCCACTAGAGGTCAGAGAGAAACCTTCATACAGGAACATTGCAAGCTGCCAGGTAAATGGCATCTGATAAAAAGGAAGGCAGTGAAAGAAAATGAAATGAGATTTCTGCCATTGACTCAATAAAACAGCAATGCAGTGCAGAATGGTTAATGACCTCAGACACAGCTTAGTGCTTTTAAGGAAGAAAATATGATATAAATTATATTAATCGACTTCTATTTTCAAATACCTTCTGTTGAAAAGCCAGTGGCACAAAAATTAAAGCACCTCTGTCCAAGCTTATTACTGGCAATATGGATATTTTGTGTATTCTTTAGCATGTCAGCTACTCTTGCTCCATATAATATTCCAAGTTCTGTGTATAAAATGGACATTGCAATATATTTAGAGTAGGGGTTTGGAGTCTCATCCAGCCTGAAGACCAACTTTCATTTCAGAGATGCTGCCAGGGCCACATTTCAATGGTGGCAAGTGTCAAATAAGGCCAACATTCTGATCCTTAAAGCCTCAGGAGAAGAATTTCAACCTTTAGAATGGCAGGGTGGGGTGGAAATGCAAAATCACAGAAACAACCAAATGACTGGCCTTCGGGAAAATGGGGGCAAGGCCAGAGAAATAGAGATTAGCCTTTTGAAGGACTTGGGGAGGTCCTGACTGTGACTCCAGGAGGGACACCTGCAAGGCTGGGGCTCTTCACCCCTGATTTAAGGTCTAAACCTTAGTATGACCAACCCAGACAAACTGGAAAATACTACCAAAACGAAAGAACTGAAAGAAAGAACTGGATAGACCTGAGAAGATATTTTTGCTCATGCCTTCATTAAGGAAACTTAAATATTGAAGCAAGTTCCCAAAGGTATTTCTAAGCCCCCAAACAAATTTACTGCATTTAACTGGGAGGAAATACTGGAGATGCTTCTACTGGGGAAGAAAAGTAAAATAAATAAATAGAAATAATAAAAATAGAAATAGAAGCAAAAACAAAAGCAAAACCACCTCAAGAGGGAAACAATTGTGGACTCTTGGACTTATTCCAGTTTAAGATTCAAAATTCTCATCCTACACTGAGAAGAAGAATAGTTCCTTTCACCAGGATTTGGGGAGCTTCCTTGCCTTTTGTCATGTTCAATTTTCACAGTGAGCCTTGCAGTATGAAAATCTAACGATCCCCACTGCCTTCCCTGTTCCTTCCCTTGTTCACAGCTCTTGCTACTCAGATCTACTGCTGAGAGAGATCAGAGAGAGAATCCTAACTGCTGGGGCATCAAAGATAATCCTTCACATGTCTCCTGTAAGTAATGAAGTCCAGAGAAAAGACATCCATATTTGGATGCATATTACATTATGGATAACATTTATAAAGGGACGGGAAATTAGGAAGAGCTCTCTGTTGAAGGCAGAACTTTTAGTTGTCATTTTCTCTCTTCAGAGGGGTGTGAAACAGTGACTGGCTTCAAGGGTTGTGTCTGGGTTGAGTGTGGGTTGAAATGTCCAGCTATTGCATGGTCGTTGCATTTGCCACCGAAGAACAGCCAACATGGCAGGGGCCAGGATCTTGCTCTGAAATCCATTTCAGTTAGGGAGAACATGGCAAACGTTGGGCAGTTCTTATCAAAACACTGAAATGCCAGCTCCAAGTGTGAGGATTTGATGTCTGTCAGCCAATGAGAGTTAGTCTAGGTGATAACTGGATGGCAGAATTGGTAAAACATGTTCTCTTGCTCTGTAAAGTCCACACTGGAATTATTTAGCCTGTGATTTCTGGACACTTTACCAGGCAGATCAATCCAATTTATCTGTCAGATCAGATTCCATCAGCATTAATAGCTGTGAGCAAACTTTTGCCAGTGAAATGTACATGGTGGCCTTGGAGCACACTAAACCATGTGGACAGAACAGATAGCATCTGAATGCCATAAGATTCTTTTGGTTCCTAGATCTCAGGTCCAACTTCAGGGCTGGGAACCTGCGCTCAGGTATTCCCATTCCTCACAAACAGTTTTCATAGAAGGAACCAAGCAGTGGCTTTGATGAGGTCCAAAGAATAACTTCAGAGAAAGGAGAGAGGGGACATTCTGAGGAGAGGGAAGGAAACCAGAACTGCCAGGATATGATAGCACTCCTGGCCACTCCTGGCACTCCACACTTCTTCCTCTCTTCTCCAAAACTCTGCAGCGGGGTGGCTGAAACTAGCCATTTGGCCTACTCAAGGGCAGAAGAAGCACTGAGAGGAAGGTTGCATCAGCTGATTCCCCCAGAGTGCATAGGACCCCCACATGCTCTGAGTTCAGAGGCTTATTGTCCTCTCCACTGGAATGCAACCTATTTCCCGATCTTGGAAGGTTGTTTGTGGAAGCCATCTCTAGAGTAGCTGTTTTTGTACAGTTCTATGTTCAAGGTGTTATTTATGTTATATTCATATATTCAATTTTGTAAATGCTTCTAAAGCCAAGGATATTAGAGGATTCCCTGACCTTGGTGTTATATATAAGACTGAGTATCTTCCCAAATACTTAAAATATTTTATTTAGTATTTTAAATTTCACCATTCAATTTTATAACCACTGGAGATAATAAAGCCCATACTAGAAATTAGATAGCTAATTCTTCTCCCTGCCAATGCCAAATGAAATGTTTTGTTTTGTTTTTGTTTTCTTCTTCTTAAGGTTGGGAATTAGCTCCTGGCTAGCATTCACACCCTATTTTAGAGCACATCTGAGGGTTCCTTATAAGCAAAACACTTGCCAAACTTCAAGAAAAGCTAAAATACCTTTTCCCCATGAGACTGTAAAAGGTTTTTTTGTACTTGGTTAGGTTTCATCTTCTGTAGTTGCAACTTGGTTCATTGCTTAAATCTATTTATTTGCAAGCAACTTTAAAAATGTATTTGCTTTTGGTTTATTATTTTGTATAAATACATCTGGAAGGTTTGATGAAGTATTGGTTGGTTTTGATGCTTTTCTGTTCTTTTCCAATTCTGTATACCTATCAACAATTCAGTCCTGCCTAAAGTTTCATTTCTAACAATCCGTTGCAACTTCAGATTCCAACTATTCACTGCTGCAAATCCAACCAATTTAGCTTGGCTAAATGCATTTTCCTGTGTCAAACAAACCTGCTAAACAACAATATATTCCTATCCTTTCATAAGTAGCAAAGAATAATTCATCTGCTTCTCACACCATTCAGCACATGCAAAAGTTATATTCAAAGCTAAAATAATGAAGCCAGAAATATTGTATGCATTTTGCAACATTTGAGTCAATCTATTCTCTAAAAAACATCACAACAATAATATCCTGGTGGTAATAGGCATAGACTTGCAGAGATAATTCTTCCAGAATACACAGTAGAATTACATACACTTTTAGGAGAAGATCTAATAAATCTGGTTTGCTGTCGTTGTTGTGTATACATGCCTGTGTGTGTGTGTGTGTGTGTGTGTTTTCTTCTGAAAGGAAACAAAATCTGTTGAATTATGTGGCACGAAGTATACTTTCAAATATATCTTACAAAAGAAATATACTGCTCCAGGGTGCCTTTCAGATCAACCTTTCTGAAAACAGTTGTAACACGAACAAGTAAAATACATAATGGATAAACACCGTATGTCATTATTAAAGACGATAACATAATTTGATTTCTTGGTAGTAATTGGGCTGCACTGTTACTGAAAACTGGCCATATCGGAGGTGTTCTATAGATAATTATCCCAGTCCGGAGCTCCAAGTATGCTTTGATGAACAGATGGAACTCCTACGTGTACATACTTTCTTGTACCCTTCAGCTGGAAATGCTTGCTCCATGAATTAAAATGAAAGGGAAAGCTATTGTGCGTGGCTGCTACGTGAGCACTCTGGAGCCTCAAAACCCACAACTGTTGTTGATTGTCATGGTTGTGATTTTGTGGTAGTTACTTGGGATTTTATAGATTGAAAATCATGGAATGAAACTACATCTATCAAGGATAGAGTCCCTAGTGTGATGCTGGTGAACATTCTTCTTGATACCCACTAGACTTGCTGATCTTCCTGGATTTTTTTAAGCTGTTTAAATACATTTTCAAGAAAACAGCTAACATTTTGCAAAATGAAGTGCTGCCTTTCTGTACTGCCATTATTTCATTTCAAAAGATAGTTTTGTGCTCTAGATCTCCCTTTGGACACTTTGGACTCCTGTTTCAACAATGTGTCTTCTGGGAAAGGATTAACCATTACAATGATTTCATGAATGAGCAACTTCCTCCTTGACACCCATTTTATGAGAGTGTCCATGACTTTTGCTAAATGTTCCAAATATGTTCACTGACCCAAAAGCTTGGACTCCTCCATTAAAACAACTAGAACTTGAAAAAAGAAGTTGCAGTGGTCTCATTAAGGACACTTCATTTCAATAAGCCCTCTTCCTGGTTTTCCATTGCCCTTCCCACATACACACACAACACCACCACCAGTAAAGAAATATAGTGCAGCCACTAAGTATGTCCAATCCTTATTGGGCTTTTTTGTCCCCACCAAACACATAGGGTATATTTTTTTTTCCTAAAGGTTTTTCTTTTGGGGGGCGGGGGAGGCAATGGAGGCAGGGGGAAGCAGTACTTCTGCAAACCTTGGAATTTTGCTAAGCTTTCTGATCTCCCCCTCTTGTGCATGGGTGGAACTGTTTTGCCTACTTAAAGACTGACATGCAGAAAATTGGGTTTGCTGCTAATGTATATGGTTTCTCCTTAAATATTCATTATGGCTTTTGCCTTATTTGCAACCTAATCCAAATTAAATGATTGAACACACAAATAGTCTTCTTGTGTGCATGAAGAGAGAGATTGAGAGAGAGAAACCTAGAGCCTTAAGGGTAGTGTATGAATTCAGATAAGGCTACTAGGCCTTCATGAATCAATCAACATCCATTTGTATGGGTTCTAACTTTTAGCATTCTATAGCTTGCAATTCTGAATGCTGAAGCAGCAGGAAAGTAGAACTACTTTAATGTACATCAAGTAATCTACTAGAAAGGGCTTCTGCAGCCTCAAATACTACCCTGTGGATACTTAAACAGTGGAAAGAGCAGATGATGTGGGGACAGGAGTGAATGCTGATGGGTATGTACAGCATCCTGGATGTGGTTTTTGGCCCCTGGAGTAGACTTGCAAGCTATAAACTCCGAGCTGCCAAGCGGTACAGGAACTGAGGATTGCAGAGCTTGGCAAGTGGCTCAGTATGGCAGCCACACAGATCAGAAACAAATATGGGCCTTTCAGAGCTAATCTCTAATACAGAGATTTCAGCACTTCACACAAATCTTTCAGGAGGTGGGAGAAAAATAAGTCATATTGTAAATCCACAAATCGACACAAACTAGGGATTTGACCCATAGGTTATAATGGAGCTATTGGCTCATAAGGTGGGATTGAGAATTGCTGACAGGATGTTGACAAAAAACAGTACATAAGGAGGTACTTTAAAATACTGCTGAAGAATGTATATAATTCTGTTGGCCACAAGCCTGGTGAATAGCTGAAGCAGAAGTTTGAGGGGGTTGGGTAGATTTTTTTAAAAAATCCTCTATTGGCAAAGTCACATTATCATAAAGTAACACTACTACTATGAAGCCCAGCAGTGTGGTTGTCTTTGTTTTTAGTTTGTCACGATTTCTGTACATTTTGTTTATGTTTCAGGGAAGGTGGGGATAATGGCATGCTTGTCAACACTTTCTGCAAGTAGATTGTTCTAAATGCCTCCAGGAGACAGCTCAGTATGATAAATCTAGTCCCATGCCATTAAACTCCAAAGGTATTATGGATGGAATTTTCATATGAGACATTTAAGAGGTGCTTTGGAAATGGGAAATTATCAAAACTCTCATTTCTTGGTAGGTTTTGCCCCACTGCACAGCTGTGACCAATTAGACAGGCATTTTCGAAACAACAGAATGAAAAAAGCAAAGACAATGTTGTTCTTTCAGTAACACTTTCATAGCTGTCGCAGAATCAAAGAGCGGGAAGGGTCCTTTGTGGTTGTCTAGTCCACCCAAGCACTCCACTGAATGCAAGATGCCCAGTGCCAGAGGCAATTACAAACATCCCTGAGGGACAGTTGGGTGGCCCCTATGAAGGACAGTCACACTCTTCCTGGGGCAACCTGTTGCCCTGTGGAGCAGCTCTTATGGAAGGAAGTTTTTCCTGAAACCTGCTTCCATGGAATTTCTATCTGTGTGTTCTGGTCCCTCTGGAGCTCCATCTTCTGATATAGCTATCTTGAGGGTGAGGGCAGGGCAGGGCAGGGCAAGGCTCTTCGGATATTTGAAGGAATCATCTCATCCATTTAGCCTTCTCTTCTCCAGGCTAAGTACATTCCAGCTCTACGAACTGTTCCCAGCAGGATGTGGTCCCCAGACCCATTACTACCCTGTGCAATAATAAATGCAGGACATATCATGCAAGGTACCACATGCAAATAGGCCTGCAAGTGTCTCTGGAGTACATCCTGCTTTGCTAGAGGAAACTTCCATAAGAGCGTGCGTCTCCTAAACTCCATGAAAGGGGGCCCTTTCCAGACATTTCTTCCACACAAAGAGGGAAACAATGACCATGTTTGCTGATGCCACCCCCATTGCCTGCTCACTCACTATTGCCTTCATTCCAAGGTCCACGCATTCAGTAAAATGTCTTCAGAGGACCCTGTTGACATACAACTGCACATGCATAGATGCCTCAGGCCACCAGGAACCTGGAATGGTGACATTAAGACACTTGGGCAGATGCACTTGAAAAAGTGGCAAGCACTCTTGCTCCAATGCTTGCGCACTGCCTCACTTGCCCTGTCTTTGGAAAAAGCTTGCAGGGCTGCACTTGCTTGATCTTGCCGGATGATCAGGCCATGACCACTTTCCCCTCCCCCTGTTGTGAGTTGAGTTCTCCCTCCCAGCAGTACCAGTCTCACCAGCGCTTCTTGCCAAACGTCTTTCTTTTACTTGTAAGCCTCTGAGCATACACAAAGCAAAATGTTGAACCCTCTCTGGCCCTCTTTACCCAATCTTTGCTTATGAATCTTTCTGAACTGTCTCTGGGGGAAGAAGCACCGTGGAACTGGGCATGGCTGCGTTCCTCTCTGTGGGATCCCAGTTGGGCCGCCCTATGACTGTGATGATGGACTTTTGGGTCCACCTACTCAGGAGGCTGGAGTCCTCCATCTGATAGATGGAGGAGTCCCCATCTCTAAATCTCTCCCCTCAGGATGTTGTTGCTCTTCTTCATTCCCATGGATGGGTTGACTGGGCCCCCCACCTGCTCTTGAACTAATCTCTTTCCTAGCAGGCACAGGCAGGTACCCAGGCCCTTGGACTGCAGCTGGAGCTGAGTCCGTTTCAACAGCCATCTCATTATCAGAGCCTGAGCTGCCAGCCCTGCCAGCATCAGCCACCTCCCCTTCACACAGCTCATTCTCAGCATCTGAGCTGCCAGACCAGCCAAATGGCCAGCTTCTTGTGTGTGCCTCAGATGCTTGCCAGAACATGCATGCACAACAGCCCCCAAGCTCAAGAAGTTCATTCGGAGAAGCAAAGAAGACTGGTGGTGGTAACCGCTGCTCCTGGGGTCTCACCGAAACAGCCTGGGAATGGAAATAAGAGAATCAGTCCCAGAATCTTGCTAGGGCAGATGATACTGTTTCCCTTACTTCCACTAATGGGGAAGGCTCTAATTCTGAATAAACAAAATAATGCATTTTATGAATATGCCTCTTTATGAGTGACTCATGCATGAATGTACATGATTGTTAACGCAAATGTAAGGCTATGAACTCCACGATTCAGTGTTATACTATCTGAAATAAACACAAACACGAGCCAGGACCATTAATTAAAACACTTATTAACATTGAATCAACTGAACCACAACTGTCTACTGTCCAATATTCAATTCAACAGCTATATCTTCAAATATAGATCCAGGAAAATTGGAATCGCTGCTGTGTAACTACTGTATGACTGATATATATTGGCCTGGTGCGTACTCTCAAATTCTGGGACCACACTGCCATGAATATAGGGCTCAATAGATTTCCCAGAATGAAATAACGATAACTTTAGAGAGTAAAATCATGCTTTCTCTTTGTTCCTTTTGCAGCAACCATGTTAGGGCTGAGTTGAACCCCCTCCCTCTTCAAGGTGTCACTTGTCCCCTTTTTCCTGTCTTTCCATTTATCCGGCTCAACATTATAATGAACATTTCTCTTCAGAGCTTGCCGAAACCAGCCTAAAAGCTCAATATGAGCTTTAAAGTCTTTCACCAGGCATTAAAGTTTGTGTCTTTTCTTGTATACTATGAATACTTACAAGTGATGAAAGGGCAAATCAGGCCCAGGACTCATAAATCATGCTGGGATTATGCCTGCAAGATGACTGCTTGTTTTTCTTGGCCTAGGTCTGCTTCCCTGCACAACCTCATGATCAGACTTTAAAGGGCAAGAGCAAGGAAGGGGCAAAATAGCACTTATGTTCATCCTAATATACACAGAGAGGTTAAAACCTTGTACGTTTCTGTAAAATCAAGATAGTCTAGAAATCGCTGCTTCTTTTCTTTTCTTATTTGGAAAGCCTTCTTTGTGACATTAACATTTATTTCTGTTTTTAAAAGAAGTCTTTTAAAAGTGCAAATGTGGGACAAGGCAAGTGCTCTGTACTGCTCAAAGCAAATATTAAGGAATGAGTCATCCTGTCTTTTCAGCTTGCCTCTTCATTTTCTTTGGCAAACTGTGCCTTGGTTGTAGATGAATCCACAGCAAAATGTGAACAAGTGGCCTTTATAGAAATAATGAACAGAACCTTTTTGAGCAAGCAGGTATCCATTACCTTTTAATTATATCATCTCAGATCCTGATGCGTTCCTGGCTAAGAGGATAATAGAAACAATGGCAGGAGAAAAAAAAATGCTCTCCTGAATGTAGCCTGATGAGCTTGGAAGGAGTGAAGCATCCTTGCCAATCTTTAAATGTGTTGGGTGATCACTCCCATAATAAATGCCAGCATAGATTTAAGCATGACCCAACACCTGGAAGTCACCTGGTTGGAGAAGGTTGAGTGAATATTTGAACTCCAGTGCATGTGTCCATCAACATAAAATATAATACCCAAGCTCTAGCACAAGCTTAAGCACAGGTCTCTCTCAGATCTCCATTGAGTGACCAAACCAGGATCAAACACACAATGGACAGTTGAGAGACTTAGCATTGGTATTCCTGCACTATCCTTCCATTGTATTTGAGTCATGGTGTCACCCAGCCAAACAGGCCAATCAGTAGAGAGTGGGTGGCAATCTCTGAGTACTGCAGTCTGTCAGATGCCCAGGTAAAAAATTCCTGATTGCCCCTAAAGTGACTAATCATACCCGCATGGCCACCATCATGCTGAGATGACACACACCAGACTAAGCACAGCAAGAGTTTTTATCAGCCCCTGTACTCTGCTCCACGTTGGCCTTACCCAAATGTGCCACCAAGGTAAAGATAGACTGTATGCATTGGTGCCTCCTGCCACTTGCCCTGCCTTCACACTACCAATTTTGCTCGTTCGGTACCCACGAACTGAGACACCTAGTCATCCCTGCTTATTCGCAGTTTCAGCTTTTCATTTAGAAATATGAATCTTTACACAGTTTAAAATGCGTATTTTAATTGTATAGCAAAGATTAAAGGAAAAACCGAAAACAAAGTTATTCCTTCTCCCGCATTAGAGAGATGGGTTTCTTTGTTTTTACTTCTGTTCATTTTGTCTCACTTTTTCATTTCTCGAATCTTTAGTTCAGTTTGTCCTGAATGTGGAGAGAATTTTAAAAGTTTGCATGAACACCTGTATGCATTTTTGTTCATGTTTCTCTAAATAAATGTCCTTAATAAGTCATTTTGACTAAGAGATGCTATTTTGATACACAATTTTTGTAAGTCAATACAATCCGGAATGTTATTCTCATACATATAAACAGTTTCATGAACCTGGTCCCCATTTTTATATTTATTATTTTTCTGTCTGTTATATTTATATTGCATCTTTTTCCTGTAGTCATATTTCAGTTGTTTTGACTGAAATGTCATGGTTTTATAATGAGTTAGTTTCTGCATGAACTAGTGGTATCTACTCCCACTGACATCAATAGGACAATAAGTCAAGACTAACTTCCCGCAAAGATTGCAGTGGGGACTTGAGTACAGCAAATGTAGGCTTGATCCATCCAATACAAATGTGGTTACAGCAGAATACAGCATTTTTGCATGATCTCTGAACTTGCTGTTTATACATTAGCCTTGCTTTATTTGGCCACAATATAAAATCCTAAAATTCCAGCATAGCAGATGTTAATTCAGAAACAAGACATACAGATTTCAGGAACAAGTACTTCCCAATATTCAGTTTTAGAGCTGCCAACTGCTTCCTGGTTTCATCAGAAAACAAACATTCACAAGCACCCTTCCACTGCAAGGTTCTTCATTGCTCCAAGCAGTACAGTTCTAAGCAAACAGTAATGTAATGGGCCAACTCTTGTGGGAAGAACATAAATCACATCTTGATTACCATCTGAATCATCTGCTTACTAACAGGTATCTGTGTTTCTGTCCAAAACTCAACAGTTCAGGACACAGCAGACCCCAGACTCCCAGTCAGGCCTTCCAGATTTCCCCCAGTGTTCATGCCCCTGTGACAGATGGAGAGGTCACTTAGAAGTGCCTTCATACCCAGTGAGTGACACTCTTCCTCGTTTCCCCTCAATGCACAACAGTGCTGCCTTAACAGACCTTTCTGGTAACACAGCGGGCTGTCTTTCTCTACACTGAGGGCAAAGGTAGCTTATTGGGCTGTTCTGTGCTTTCAGGTAGGTAACACTTGGTTGAGCTTCATAATCACATATGAACCAGGAGTCCCTTTTTAGGGGCTGATTCGAGCTAGGGATGGCTGGAGCACTGCATTCAATCTTGCTTCCAGTACCCAAGAAGAGCAAACAGAACTGGCATCTGTGGTGCAATATACAGTAGCTTTCCCCTACTTGGGGACCTGAATGGGGAGGATGAAATTTGAACTGGCTGGGGATGATAAGACCTGTACTCCAATTCATCTGGAAGTCCCCAAATTGGAGAAAACTGAATTAGAGCTGATCAAAAAGTCTGAATCCATCCCACTGGGTAAGAATAAAGAAAACAGTTTCCAGACCGACTGCGGTTGTGACATTAACTTGGCATGGCCAGAATCTGCAGCAATCAGTGCAATGCTTCTTGATCTGCCTAGTTACTATGATCAAGATCGGAGGCCTGTCACAGCTAGAGAGGTTCAGTTGGTGGCAACAAGGAGAAGGGCCTTCTCATTGCTGACCTCCCAGTTGTGTGGGGGACTACCCCCATCACTGATCATTTAGGGCTTTCTTGGAATTTGTGCAGTCCCCGCCCCATTATAACAGATTGGAATGTCCCTCCTAAGGTTTAGTTATCAGCAGCGGGAGCTTTTGGCTACAAAAGGCTGGACTTTGGGGGCTTCAGTTATGCTCACCACTGGCCTATGTTCCCTGAAACCACCTATAAAGTGGAAATCAACCTGTAGGTGGAAAGAGTGTCAACACCCTGCCCTAGGCAATGGCTGCATAGTGACAATGGACAGTGTAGATCTTCTGGTCCCCTGGGGCTTTGTCACCTATGAGGCAGACACCATGGATGCTACATGCTGGTGTCTAGGCCAGTGTCTCTCATGTGGCCCTTCAGGGCCTTTTGAGAAGCCCTGAGTGCTCCTCTACCACTGCAATCCCACTGTGCTGCCCTGGAGGGCAATGAAGTAGGGGAAAAGAATACATAAGTATGACTCCCCATTCCCCTTGATCATCAATGCAATAGAAGTGTGCTTAAACCTGGCTCCCAGAATGGCAATTCTCCCAAGAAAGAGGCTATGCAAGAAGCCATCCCAGTGTGCCCTCTTCTCTTGGAATATTTTGTGATGGAGAGGGGCTTTAATCTCACTTCTGTTTCAGGAATGCTACTCCAGGTCACTGAGATGGGAGGAAAGGTAACGGCTTCCCCTTCTGAACCCCAGTGATCCACAGAAAGATTTGGGGAGAGAATCCAGGTAAAAATGGGTGCACACTTATTTTTGCAGTTTCATTGGGAAGAATCAAGCTCCCATTTTCAAACCAGTGTCATCAAAGCTCTACCTCTCTTCAGAACGAATGATGTTTCTCCATTCTTTTTCTTTTGTGCATGTGAAGGCATAGGTATTGGTCTGCTGCCAAGAACTGCTCCCCTCAAAAAACTTAAATGACACCAAAATAGGCTAGAGGAATGGGCTAAAGGATTAATTTGAAGTCACATCAAAGAAATTTTTCTTCATCAGGCTGAAACTCGAGGAAAAATCATGGACCTGAAAGTCAGTCTGAGATAAAGATTAATCCTAATTAGGGTTTAGAAGAGTGGCAACTTTGTTGATGAATGGGCCTCTTTTTTCTCTTTCACATGCTTTTCTTCTTGTGAAAAGATTTCCCTAGGATGCAGTAAGGTCTCCTCACATTCAGAAAGTCATGGCATTGTAGGAAAGTTACAGTCACTATTGAAGATCAATGACTTCAAAAATCAATGTTACCTGGACTTGCTTTGCGGCATCTTACAGAAATTCTTAACTTTTGGTTAGAGAACCCAAACTTCCTTCCTTTGCTGAGTGTTCGTTTAAAGATTCTGAACATTTTATATGCATGAATTTATAGGATGTAGCGATAATATCGTTACTGAACAACAATTCTTTGTACAGTTAGCTCAAGCCAGGCAGTTTGTTTGGGTTCCTAGGAATTTCAAGCTTTGACTGACTTTTTTCTTTTCTTTTTTGCTAAATAGCTTAAGGACAATTCCTATGCATACAAAGACACAAAAAGTCCTACAACTTACAGCATGCCCAGAGGCATGCTGGGAGCTGTAAGCCTTTTTTCTTTTGTGTGTGTGTGGTTTTTTATTTTATTTTTTGTAGGGGAGGTTATAAATACAAGTATAATAAAATATATGTAGTTTCATGGGGAATTCTATAGCTCAGCCCATTAGTAAACTAATAATTTGTTCAGTTGGACATGTACATGTCAGAAATAAGCCCCTGTTCACTAGAAAGGCAGGCATAAGGAAGTATCTTTTTCTTGAGCCTTTCTGGTGATTTCAGACTTTCAGGAATAAACAAGGAAGTGACCAGTTTTATACAGACCTATGAAGAATACCAGTGGTGATCGGGGTTGGTCAACTGGACTTTATGGAGTACTAAAATTGTGGAGGGGAAGCAGGGCTATTCAATAAGCTCTTCAGCCTGAACCTTGACTCTCCCCAGCACCTGTGCACATTACTTCTAGCTAGGTCATTTCCTCCTCTTCTAAGAACAGAAGCTAATCTGCAATTACAAAAGACAAGTAGGCAGAACCTCTCTTTCCTCATAATTCAATGACCTAGTTTGGTGCTTTTCCTGAATGTGGTGCTCAATGCAGTTGCTATAGGCAAACTAGATATCCACCATGCATCCAAGGAAAAAGTAGTCTTCCAGACTCACTGTTTCTGTAAATGGTACTCTTTTAGTCTCATCCTATTTATGTTTGATGAGACTGACTCCCAAGTAAGCATTTGGGGCATCAGAAAGGGTCATGTTATTGTGTGAATAGAATAGGTAGGCTTGGATCCAGACTTTGGTGTGTGCAGTCATGGAAAGTGGACTTCCCCACTCCCTCCTGTGCAGGGCACCCTCTCCATCCCCAGAAAATGCAACCCAGAGGGTTCAAGGATTCTACTGAATAGGGTGAACTCTTATTGCAGGGCAGGGGGGAAGAAATGCTTGAAAATCAGATGAAACACTTGCTGTAAGCAGAGCACTTCCATGGTGGAAGGTAGATCCTGGGTCTAATGCCTAGATACTAACTAGCATGTCACTATTCCTGAGGTACCATGTTCTTGCAGGGATCGAAACAGATCGAATGAAGTCTGGGGCAGATGCCGCTAACTCAGTGGCTGTAATGAAGCTGTCACACAATAATCTCAGGGTCAGAAGGTCTTTTTACAAAAATAATTCTTTCTAGAAGGGAAAGAAGCTTTGGAACAATACATCTAACCCTAACCCAAATTTCAGTCTGGCTGTCCACCCTGTTCAGCTCAAGTTGCTTTAGATAAGTATGTTCCTCATCTCTGCCGCCCTCATGGCCCTTTATCATCAGATAAAGGAAAGAGTGGGAGAGTGACTGAGTTATAGTCTGTAGGGAAGCTCCTTAAAATTACAGTTTGGCTGACTTTCCTCCTCTTCCTCCTTCCTTGACCACAGAAGTTGAGTATGATGTTCACCTGGGACACAGCTGGTGCTTCCAGGCAGCTGCTCAAAGTTACAGCCGTGTCCATGTAAACATGTTTGGGAGGAGCATGTGTGTGAGGGGCAAACACATCAGAGGTGCATTCCAGCAGTCAGGTGGCCTCGCTTATTTTGTGCTGTGGGCCCACCCGTACATCTGGTATTCAGTTCCTGACATATTGTCCAAAGTCAGGTCATACACACACACGTGCACGCATGGGGAAATGCATTTAAACAGGAAAAACTATGGTGATTAGTAGTGGAACAAAACAGAAATGAAATGTGACGGAACATGCTGGTCCTAAAACATGCTAACTCAATTTTTCTCTCTGTGTACGTTAACATAAATCACTCGGCATCCACTCAGATTAGCAGGGGGCTTCCTCTTGGGACCAGTGAAGCTGATCTGCTTCCTGCTGCTGTACATAATCACCATTTCTCCTTCAAGAGTGGCTCTGCTTTCAAAAAGGGTTTGAACAAAAGGGAATTGTGGGAAGACGTCTGTTCTCTTTCCACGATTTCCATATCAAATATATATATTGTTGCCTGACTTCCCCGCCATAGTTGCACAAAAATAAGTCAGTGAAAGGCTGATTGTTTAAGCAATCAGGTTACTGCAAAGCTTTCTTATAATTGGAAGTAAACAAACACAAAAAAGAATTAAATAAAACCATAAGTAATACAAACAAGGTGCATGTGGGCATAGCGTATCTTAATATATATGCGCCTTCTGACAATCTATGGCATTTAGTTTTGATAGTAGGGGCTGCATGATTTCAGCAAATAATAAAACTCCAACTCTGCATTCCTGTGATTCTGGGGTGGTATTGCAGGAGCCACAGATTTCATATCTCCTTTTCTGCAGGCACAGAGAGAAAGTTCTGGCCTTGGAGATTAAGAACTGACTTCAGAAATCCTTTCCCAGGTACAGTGGAAATGCCTGTAGTTCTTGCCTCTCTGACTTCAAAACCCTGATGCTGGCAGAATCAGAAAGGGACTATTCCATGGACATGGCAGAGGTACATCACAGAAAGGTTTGCATCTACCAACTCTCTAGACGTCACAGTTTTCTTAAAGTGATCCTCAAATTGGGAGGAAAGCACACCAGCCTTGAAAGTGTCACACATAATTTCCTATCTACGGCTACCTTTGCCAAACTTCTAACTTCTGCCCTGCCAGTGACAGCCCCCAGAACTATGAATAAGGTGGGTCCTTTGCTTTTGGATCTCCCATCTACCTATAGATAGGTTTCTTCTGTCCATATGATGTTTCTCTCTTGTTTAGAGAGAAAGTTCATTATAGCAACTGCATTCTCAAAACCAGCCAATAAAGGCTTAATGATCTTTCTTCTTGGTGTGGTATAGATGCCACAATGAAGTGTCTAATGGCAATGGTACTCAATCACCTGCATTCCCTATAAATAAAGAGAGTGGTGAGAAGTGACTGCATGATAAACCAGTGAACTGACATGACTAGGAATTTCAGTGAGAAAACGGTCTTCAAATGTGACTCATCTACTGATCCCCAGATCTTGGTCCCATATAACAATTGTGGGAGGACTTTTGCTGCATGTAGTCTGGTCCTTGAGCTTAGCAGAGAGTGGATGGCTGGGCCAATTATTTCTTTTGACAAGTTGCCTGCCCAGTCCATTTATGGTGGTGTAATGCATTTAAAAGGCAATAATCTTGGTTTTAATAGAGCTAACTTTCAGCTGCCAATTATATCAACCATATCTCCACCATTACATGGGCAGATGACACCGAGATTAGCTCTCATTGGCAGAGTCAGTACTGGCAAAGGATGATGATGACAATGCACACATAAATAGATCTGTTCTGTACATGTTCACTCAGAAATGTCCTGCTATGTTAATTGGTGAGATTTAGTCCCACATTAATGGGAAAAGAACTGCATACTTTACAGGGAGTAGTAAATGCACTGAACATAGTGGGATTTACTTCTCAGTAAAGCTGCATAGGATGGCAAAGTACATAGTTTACATATATAGATTAGATAAAAGGACTAAGAGGAAGCTCTGCTTAATCACCCTGAGTTGCACAACAGAAGAACCAGGTTGCAATCATATTAAAATGATTTATTCAACACTTTAACATTATTTCAGTACCACTCTAGTGAAGCAAATGGAAATATCACTACCATTTGTATATTCTTAATGTCTAGCCAGAGATATTTAGGTTAGAGATATTCATGGTTTTTCCACTTTTATGTGAGTTCTGTACCCCTAACTGCCACAAATGTGGAAGGATGACTATGCATGATCCAACCTACATACAAATTTGACTTAAAAACAGGAACTTCTTCTCAGGAATAGAACTCATTCGTAACCTGGGGACTGCCTGTATATTATTTCTTCCATGACTGATAAGCTGCCATGACAACATTACAGCACAGTACATAATGTTCTCAGGAACGTTCACGCCATAAAACATGTTAAAACATGTATTTATTTATTGTATTTACATCCCTTCTTTCTGTAATTAAAAATGAGACTTTACAAGCATTTGGAATAAAAGGATAAATACAAACATAATCAACCCTTGAAGCTAAAACAATTTTAAAAGCCAAATTTAAAATAAAAATGCATGTTTCCTCTCTTCCTGAATTCAGAGAAAATGGGTTCCAGTCATAATTCCAAAGATAGCACATTCCAAGTGACAAACAATGCTAATACAAATCTAAAATCTTTGGGGATGAGAAAGAGCTTTTCCTTATGCCAACAGGAAAATAGTGTGGGCAGCAGGCAAACCTCTGTAAATCTGGCACAGCAGCTGTGAAGGCCCTCTTAGTCACCCAGAAGAAGACTTCCAAAGACAAGCATTGGCTCATCTCTGAACAGGATGCCAGGATGACCTAAGGTTTATATCACTTTGTCTAATAGTCTCTCTTTGTAAAAGCCTAGAGATCTATGGAGCACATTTCAGTGCCTTCCCACTACATGGTATTCCCACTATTGTGCTGTAAATCTTTTCTGGAGCAGACTACACTCCCTCTCATGAATGTCGTATTGTTAGAATCACTTAGTCCTCTACTGCCCTGTGAACAGATATCTCATTTCCATCTGCATGTACTCCTCACTAAAGCAAACCCTTTCGGATTTCTGTTCATTATTCCCCTTTCTGGGATCACGGCAAGCTGCCTCATCCCAAATCAGCCCATGGGCCCACCTAACCTAGCACTGCCATGGCTGGCTGTTTTCATGTCCAGACTGGAGATGCCTGGCATTGAACCTCCCTCATACCAAGGAAACAGTTCTTGGTCATTGACTTATGGCCCTCCACACTTCGCCCTTTCCAAGTGCTTATCACTTGTTAATCATCAAGAAAGAGGAAACCAATCTGCAAATAAAGTGCATGGATGAATTTAGAAAATATTAGGATTTTAAAAGAAATACGGTAAATCTAACTCTAATGTGTGGACCAGGGGATCTGCTCCACTTTCTATTGATCAGCAACAGTCCTGGTAGTTCAATACCTTTAAACTTAACTTAGGCAGTTGTTCATATATAGAATGATCATCTAGCAGTTACTCTCTTTTCATAGTCTGCAAGGGAAAGAACTGGCAAACAAGAATGTTTTATCTTTAGCAAAAGCTGTTGACCTTATCTCCTTTTTTAATCTCTGAGGGAAAAACTTCCAAAGTATAAAAGCTGATGCACTTGTAAATAACTGGTTTTCACTTCGTGCATGTACCAGCAGCAAAACTCTTTAATGTTTAGGTCAGTTGGGAATAATAGCTTAGTTAAGAATGTACCACCACTGAATTAGGTCTGAGAAGAATGGTGGAAAGGCACGGCCTACAGAAAATTTGAAGAACCTTTTCCACATACAACAGAACTCAGAGTATGGCTCATTACTCACTTTTAGGAGCTTGTCTAGAAAAGAACTGAATGCAAAAGAGACATCTTTAGTATGGATATTTATGTCAGAGATAAACAATGAATGCATGCAATCTGCCCTTCTTTTGTACTGAGAACATAAAATATTACTTAGTATTGCTTCGATATTTAAGGAAAACCATGAATGCACAATCTCTATCCCCTCAGGATCTTCCCCCATTCAGCTGCTCTCTATTTATAGCCAGATAAAGGCATTTCAGCTGGTTTTTTTCTGTAGAACAAAAAGATGACCTTCCTTGGCCAACAAAGCTAATCAAAAGAAAGAGGTCCCATCGGAAACAGGCACTACTAATATCTTCCACTGAGTGCTGTAGTTAGGAAGAATTTGACTATCAGCTACCTGTTCAGCCTGTCTTCATAATCCCTTTATAAATTAAAATGTGAGCTATACTATTCATAAGTGTACAATGCCTGCAACTGAAATAGTGTTTTCCTGGTCCTTTGAAAACTGCCTCCAGCTTTTCTTTATAAGGCACTCAGGCTAAATTAAAACAGTAACTGGATTCATCCCAGTACTGTCAGGAAGTAATTGTGATAAGAGGTGGAAAATGGGCACTTGGCCACCTTACAATGGCAACCACTCAGGCCTTTCAACTAGACCAATTTTCCTCTGAAAATGTTTGGAAAGCTTTTGTGATCATTGATTTATGGAGATTAGCCACAGCAGGAGCCTGGCCTTCCGAAATCACCTTTCAGATTCGCCATGCACTTGTACCATACCACAATCTTAACAGAAGCAGCTCATTCTAAAACAAATTTAGCCCTCTGTCTTTCTTCTCTCTTCAAGCACGATGGCTCTAACTGATCATTTGAGGGATCTGCTGTGACCTGTAACATCTACTGGTCAAGAGAGCAATATAGTTTGTTTATTTATTTATTTTCAAATGTCTATGCCTCTTAGGAGTCTGACAGGACTTTCTAAGTGTCTAACAATATCAAGATCCAAGCCAACATTACAAGTACAGGCACAGGGGGAAGGGTGTGGGGAAGAATTTGCTGGACCAGAGTGACCACTTATAGTCAGGTGTTAAAAATCAAGTCTTCTTTGAAGATGGTTTTTGCCTGGTGGCAAAATAAAGGTAGAGATAGTGCCAGGCAGACTTCCTTAGGAAGCCCATTTGGATTGTATCCAAATCAGGACTCTTTTGCTGATTCATAATCCCAATTACATGTAAGTTAGCATTGAGCCTAGAGTAAAAAGCAACAAACACGCAAGTTACTTGCTACAGCGTTAATCTAAGCAATGCTTTGTCCCTAAAATCCACACAACAGATGTTCACTTGGGATCTTATCATCCCATGTGCATGCTCCATCCATCTAATATCACACCTATATCAAGATGGGCATATTAACCACACATTTCTTCAACATGACAAGAATGCACATGCCTAGAAATACTACCAACTGGAGATTCCATCTACCCATGTGCCTTCACACCAATGTGTGTGCATTTGGGCATAGCCATGGCCTCACCTATATTCTCTGCAAATCCAACCCAAATATATTATTTGGCAATTGGAAATAGGTAAATTGGCTCAAAAGAAACATGGCAACTTACCTGAAAGGGCAAAGAAAGCGAAACCATACTCTGTCTTCCAGAAAAATCCAATCTGTGCAAATGTGGCCTGAGAGCCAGATCAAACGCATCACAGCAATCTCAGAAAGTGTTTTTGTTTGCAGCATGATGGTTTGTGCTATGATAATTACTCCATAGGACAGTGACTCTCCCAATTGGTAGGTCATTGCATTAGAGACATTTTGGAGCAAACACAAACAATCTGATGCTTAATCAGAATGGTCCATTAAGTCCAGGCGTGTCTATTCTAACTGGATGTGGCTCCCAAGGTTTTAGAGAAAAGCCCATTTAATCACCTGCCACCTGATAATTTAAATGGAGATGCAAGGGACTGCACTTGGAACCTTGGTTTTACCTGTGCTGTGGTTTTGTTCATTGTTGTGGCTAGTGCAGAACTGCCAAATTCACACAGTCTTCAGTTCACCCACCATTCACTACACCTGATATAAATTATATTTGCTAAATGAGCAGCTCATATCTCTTCTCCACGCTGTGGTAGAAATTTGGCACATTATTAAGAATGCTTCTTCTTATTCAAAATAATAAAAACTGTTTTGTGTTGTCTAAAAGATTTGCACCCAATTGTTCACTAGATTTTATGTTTATTCAAATGCCATTTGCTGATTAGGATGTAAATACTTCTGTGGAATTTCATGGAACATGACTGGCTCGTTCTTTTTGTTGATAAATTAGTGTGCATTAAAACGAGCAGCTGTGATTGATACAATCCAAGCAGCTAAAGATGCTACAGGGAGGGACTGAGTAAGCAGATACTGCCTTGCCAGATCACTTCCATCCCAAAGTGGACCACCTGAAGTGTCTACCACTCTCTTGCTGTGTACTTGCTCATCTGCCAGACTGAAGAATACATGTTACAGCCCATTAGTAAGGCTACGTGCTCTCATTGACAGACTGTGATAGCTCAAAACATAGAGGGCTGAAGTCTAAAGACTTTGCTGCAGGAAAGTAAGTGCACAGCTTTGCCTTAGAATTGGTGGCCACCTAATATTCCCCTACCCAGAATCTCTAATGCACTCAAGTCAGAATCTTATGGTCTCCTGGCATAGTTCTAGGACACCATAGGATGGTTCAGACCTCAATGCTCGGACATGCTGGCTGGGTTACGAAAGGCCGAGCTCCTGCCCAACCTTGTGCAGATGGCAGGGAAAGAAACTTTCCTCCTGAAATTGCAATTGGCCTTGGAGGAGGGTGGAATTGTGTGCTGGGAAGAAGCAGGGGAGAAGCTGCAGTTGTGGGATTGCACCTGTTCCAGCTGGCAGCCAGCCCAGCATCCTCCCCTCCCCTTGTGAGGTCTAAATCTGGACGGCCCAAACTGCAAGGTGTGAGCCTTGATGGGAGTCAGGATTGCTGCTACTGCACCTTGCAATTGATGCCTGGAAGCCTCAAGCCTGTGCCCTCAGGTTGTGCCCTCAGAATCCCTCTTTCATAAAATTATGTATGCACACTGTGAGGTTTAAAGCCGAACCCCTTATCATGCTTTGGTCCATTTGTGGGTGCAAAATAATCCCTATTAAGAAAGGACTCTTTGCCCATAAAGTACATACACTGTGTATGCATTATATAATTTATATATCCAATCTTTTTAAAATTTAAAAATTTAAATTTTAAAAAATCTTTCATAAGACAGTGAGCTTTTCCTTGGGTTATTTTACACACAAGCATAATTCATTATACATACAGGATTATCTGAGGATACCTTTTATCCACATCCTAATTTGTTGTTTGGATTTTTTAACTCTGTTCAAAATAAACTACAACCACATGAGAGACCAAAATGGAGAAATGGGTTCCTTGAGAATGTCCAATTTCTTTCCACAGGAAACCTAAGAATCACATTCTGGGGGAATATAAGTTAAGGAGTTGATAAGGAATATAAGTTAAGGAGTTTGATCCAAATGTAGATATGTTAACATTGATAAAATTTAAGTTAGTTGTGACTAATTTGAGTAACAATGCTCTTAATGGATTTACTTGAAGTATGGTTGGCTCTGGAACCACCCTGTTAGGCCTAGAACAATCAGGATTACAGCAATTCCATAACTTTTTTTCAAAATTTATCTTTGCATGCATGTGTGCATGTATGTGTGTAAAATGTAAACGCACTCCTATTATTTATACTCCTCATAACTTCTGCCAATTGTATTATATTAACTATCTTCAGCATTTGCTCTGCATTTCTAATCAACTCTCCCTCATAAGGAATGGCCCTCTGGCCACATTTAAAAGCTGTTCCCAAATGCATAACTCTAGAGTTGACCTTTGTTATATGCAATTAGCTTAAGAACAATCTTAACTCTCTCTCTCTCTCTCTCTCTCTCTCTCTCTCTCTCTCTCTCTCTCTCTCTCATTTCTTCTGTTCCCTTCCCCCATTTTTTTCCTTTTAATAAACATGAATTTATATTTGTTTCTCCGCATACCCAGCACAGTATTCTGCTCAGACTAGAAACATCTGTGAATACTCAGTTCAGAGCACTCAGGTAGATGGCACGGCAGTAGCGTTCATCACTGTCAAATGGCTGACCATATAACAAATGGTTACCAGTTCTGTACTACTATAAGCACACATGTCGCATGGTGTCTCTGCAAGAGGTTTATGTTAGATCTTAAAACAATGACCTAGAAATGTGCAGGGATGCATATAGAGTAGAATCAGAAAGAGTTTATTCGCTGGGTCGTATCCAATGTAATTTTTACAGAAGAGATTTCACAGAAGCCAACTTCCCACCCCTTTTCACTTTTTCAGCACACAATGGCCTTCTCCCAAATCCATTTTTTATGATTGGGAACCTTCCTGAGTAGGATGAAACGTGAAGTTCTGAAGCCGAACAAAAGAAAGGATGAAGCAAAATCAAATGGAGACATCTTCTGCAAGCCTAGCTTTATTTCTAGAAAGTGACTCCCTCCTTTTCTCTCTGGAGAGTGTAGCACAGCTCGCACAGATTAGGATGGTCCTCGGACATCCACAAGTAGCTCTGGGACCTGCCAGAGGAGGCACCAAGAGAAGCTGCCGGGGTATTCAGCCTCCACAGCTTTCCTTCCCTGGCATCACAGTGCAGGAAGAATCCTGCAAGTGTGGATGGAAACAAGACATTCCTTAGCAAATAAGAAAAGAACAGAGCCACTGAATCACATGCATAAGCTTAGTCATGATCTAATAGCCCTGTGATGTGATAGTCTCCATACTCTGGAACTATCTGTCTACAGATAGAAAATCTGGATCTAACCCTACATTTTAAAATCATTTTTTCTTACCAGGGCTCATTGCTCTAAGGGATCCATTAAGGATCTATAACAAAACAACCTTCTGCTAGATAAAGGACTCCACTTGTTGAAGGTCCTTCCAAGCTGATTTTTGAGATTCCTTTCTCCCCTGCACACCATAGGTCACCCCATCCAGCAGGGTCTCTTGATTATCTTTGTAGCATATTCAGGAAGCAGGGTGGCCTCATCTGGTAAGAGGAAATCATGGGAGTGCAGATGATCCAGCATCAATCTGCATAGAGGTCACTAATACCCTAATATCCCAAATGGAATCAAGAGAAGGCCCGAAGGAACCGTTTTTCTGTGGCTTTGCTCTTTCTTTCTTTCTTTCTCTCTCTCTCTCTCTCTCTCTCTCTCTCTCTCTCTCTCTCTCTCTCTCTCTCTTTCTTTCCCTTCCTTCCTTCCTTCCTTCCTTCCTTCCTTCCTTCCTTCCTTCCTTCCTCTCTTTCGACAGAATAAGTGATACATTGGCTTTGGCTTCTCTGAAAGGTGGGAGGAGAAAGGATGTATGGAAAAGTAATGGTGTGGACAGCCTCACTCCATTACTTTCAGTGTGGCTTATTCTGTTGTATCCATTATATCACCATCACTTCCAAAAAACAGGAGGAAAATACAGTGAGCTCTTTTTCTCATCCTTCTCTCATGAGGAAAACATTATAAACTGCATTTCAAGGCTCTGAACCAAACAGGAGGTGTTCAGCTTGTCAGCATCCGTGCTGATCTTGAAACATGATCACATACACAAACTCAAATTATGCCATAGTTTCAAAACACTTTCTCTTTTCTCATACAGCATGTGTAATGCTTTGTACAAACATGGTGTTTAACTTTTTATCGTACATTCCCGAAAAAAGCTTTGAAGAGGTTTATAATCCCTGCCTCTGCAAGTGTCACAGGCATATTTATTTTCCATTTGAAATCTCAGAGTGTTTGATCCAGAATCTAAATAAGAAAATAGAGCATAAATATATATTTCTCAATTCTGAGCTAGATTACTCGCTGCCATGCTGTGTGTTTTCGTTTTAGCCGTATTAGTATTCCAGGTTTGCCTAGAATGCAAACAGTGCTGCCAGCCATCAACTTCTTTCTACATATATATTTAAATGTTTCAACAACTTGCATCGCCTTTGTTTACCACTAAAATTATTTTAAGTTTTATTTTTACTGGACTGCATTTACTATTCCTTATCTATCTGGATAAGCCAAAAATCCCACGCACTGTATACCTTTAAATAAATGTGATTTTTAAATCCAGTGAATCATCTCTGGAATAGCAGTTTTACTAGCACTTTTCCTATCATTAAAGATCTGATAAGAAAATTCTTTCCTGTTCGACACTAAGGAGAGGGAGGGAGAAGAAATCTCAGAATTCTAGCTTATTACCAAAAATTAAATTAATTCTAAGTCCCTCAAGGGTTAAAGGGCAACGGATGATGGTGTGGAATCTATGTGAAGACGAAATAAGTGAAACTGCATAGTTTTGAATTCTCTCAAGTTGCAGGCCTGCTCCAATTAGTTTTACTTTCGCTTTAAAGCAGGGTAGTGTCAGACTCCCAGTGCTAAACCAGTTTCTGCAAACACCTCTTAAACTGAGTAATATCTTCCTTTGTTCTCTTCATTCTTTTGAAAATTCACCTGTAGATTTGGATGTGAGATAAGAAGGTGGTTTCAAACTGCTAATGCTCTTAAGTAATACATCATTTCAATGTGATACACTCCCACAATCTACAACTCTAAAAACCTGTAATTATCTGAAAGACCTTCCAGGCCTTCTTCAGCATCCTAGTAAAGGCATGTGTCCATCTCTGTCTTTCAAATGACAACAATCCTTACAAATATTATTTCATCTGCAGATCAGTTAAAGAGCCACATGGCTGAGACATACAGGTCAGTTCACACAACAAAATGGCCAACAGTCTAATTAAACCATGGGGAGATTTTTTTACCCCTAGCTAAGCCATGGAATCAGAAGACTGTGGCTTGTTTTCATAGGTGTCTATCCATGCTCCTTGCTCATCCCCAGCATGTATCTCTGGAGGCTTTGTGACGCAAGAGGGAGGGCAACTGCTGTAGTGTTTCCACTAGATCATTGGTCTTTTTGCTATTGGTCCAGGATAGGGATGCAAAACTCTGGCTGGAATCTGCTTTCCTTTCACTTACTGGACGTTTTTCCCATGTTTGTCCCTGGCCAGGAGACAAGCAGAATCAGGCCTGCAATTCTTTATGCAAAGTACACAAAGCCTGCAAGTCATGTGTGTGGAAACAGAATTCCAACTGCACAGTGGGCATGAAGGTGACATATGTGCAAGCCAGCTGTGCAGACTCCTTTGGGTTCCCTTCCTGCCAGAGGTCCATGTGAATGCTTGGTGTGAGGTGGACTTAGGACAGAGAGAAAGCAGTCTGGAGCCTGGGGAGCCAAGCTGAGGACATCTGACGCATTCCCACCCCTTCACAAATCATTAGTCCACTTTCGTTTGCCCATAGATTCATCTTCATCTGTTCCTGGGAAAGTTCACACTGTGCCAATGAAACCATCCCTTGTCCCACTGCCTGCTTTGCATTGAACCCTTGTATGAGCCAGAAAAACAAGCTTGCCATCTTTGGTCTGTTCTGGAAGGAGTCTCAGGACTCAGTCACTTTGATTGCAGGACTCAGTCGCACCCCCATTTTGTTCAGCTCCTCCTCTCCCCCAGCCATTCTCCCCTTCCTTCCCATGGTGAGATGCTTCACAGTGTGGTCTTTATTATGTTAAAGCTGACCGGCCAGGATGCAAAGAGAGTGACATAAAAGTTGTCAGCAAGAGCTATCCATCAAGTTAAGAGACACCCTTTTCCCTCAACATCCAGAAGTTTTCCAGAGCATCCAGCTGTGACTTTAGTCACGCAAATGGTCTTTCCACTTTGCTATAGTAGAACCTGTGGCGGGGGGTTGTGGGAAGGCAGGATTTTTGGAGTGTAGTCACCACAAAACAAACACACAAACACCTGATCATCCAGAGTGAGCGGACACATGGGGACTCATTGGCCATTAGATAGATAGATAGATAGATAGATAGATAGATAGATAGATAAAATAGCATTTAAAAATTCAATGGAGGTGCTGGTGAAAAATGTGCCTGTGACTCGTCTGTCTGCCACAGATGAATTCAAAACATGAGCTGTGAAATGGAGTCTTCCTTAAGGACCAGCAAATGTTTCCATCCACCTTCCCTTTATGTCTACAACTGTCTTCCACATCATGCTGTAGAATCACTTTTGACTGTAGACTCAGCCCTTGCTCACCCACCACATGAGGAAATCCAAGCTCACTGAAGTCTTGGATGTTTCTGTTACAACAGATGCCAGGTACAGGCCAACCAGGACTCACAATGTCTGAAAATTTCACAGACTGTTGATTTTCCAGCTCCAAAGCTTCCATGTAGCCTGAAGTGCCTGATCCTGCCTAATCTTGGAAGCTAAGAAGGATCAGGCCTGGGCAGAAGTGGGATGGGTGACTTGAGTGTATGATTCTATGATTATTGCTGTCAACTGCCTCGAGAGCTTTGGCTATGGGCAGTATAAAAATGTAATAATAATAATAAATAATAAAGGTGATACCGTGTAGCTGGTAGCTCTACATTGGCACAGTTCAGCCCAGTACCATGTTTTCCTTTGGAAGGATTGAGTTGAACTAATGGTGATGATGTCAAATATTTTTGGTGACATCTAGAAACTTTCACAGAAACATACATCACCCCAATCATCCAGCTCAAGCACTGCAGCCAACATAACTTCTGTGCTTGGGAAGGTATAGCAGTACATTGAACACAAGTCACTATTCAGGTGCTCAGACACAGGAATGGCTGTGGTGGCCACTGTGCCTGACCAACCACAGTGGACATTCTCCAGTGCACCACGGCACCTCCCACCCCTCCAATTCCTTGTGGTGATGCTCGAAGACTTCAACCATAACTGACTTCACAGGGTTGTTGTTGTTGTTGTTGTTGTTTAGTTGCAAAGTCATGTCCAACCCATCAGTACCCCATGGACAACATTCCTCCAGGCTCTCCTGTCCTTCACCATTCCCAGAGTCCACCCAAGCTCCCACCAACCTCCACAGTGACCCCATCTAGCCATCTCAACCTCTGCTGTCCTCTTCTCCTTTTGCCATCGATTGTTCCCAGCATTAGGCTCTTCTCCAGGGAGTCCTTCTTTCTCATTAGGTGGCCAAAGTATTTGAGTTTCATCTTCAATATCCAATCTTCTAAAGAACAGTCAGGATTGATTTCCTTTAAGATTGACTGATTTGATCTCTTTGCAGCCCAAGGGACTCTCAGGGGTCTTCTCCAACACCACAATTCAAAGGCATCAATTCTTTGGTGCTCAGTTTTCCTTATGGTTCAATTCTCACAGCAAATTTACAACTGGGAAAACCATAGCTTTGACTACAAACTTTGTTAGCAGGATGGCATCTCTGCTTTTTTAGTATGTTGTCTAGATTTGCATAACAAATAACATAAAAGGGTTGATAGGAGGCTAAAATAAAGAGAAGGACCACCAAGCAAACTGCCTTAGATTCCTTGTAGAAGAAAAAAATGGCAAGTTCTATATGCAATTATCATCCTCAGCAGCAGCAGTTACTTTACAAAAAGCAGTTACACCACAACTCTTCCTTGGAGTCAAGATACTCAAGGAGGCACTGAAGAGTAATGGTGGCCACATCTTTGACATTTGAGATGCAAACTACGGACATTGGGTATCAGGCAGTCTTACTGCTTTTTGTGCAGATGGAAGATGTGGGCACAAATGGTGGGAAGAGTAGGAAGGATGTAAAGGGGGAAAGCATGCTAAAGAAATTGAGTGAGCATAGACGTGTTTCCTCTTGATTTCCCCCTGTATGCAAACCTTGGAGTCTGTGCTGATAGATTCTGAATATGATGCTTTCTAGTCTAAATACTCTGCAAACTACAAGTACATTTTGGTGCATGCCACAAGCTTTGCATTTAATTTTGACGGTATATACTACCTCAAAGATGCACGTGAAGAAGGGAGAATGACAAGAGGGATAAGGCTGGGGAAGAATAGAAAGTATGTTGCTGTTTTCACCAACATAACCTCTCTATCCACCACAACTGTCCAAAATACACTCTTGGAATACACATTTCTGCCTTGTATGTTGGATGTTTCTACAGGTAGAGGCAATTATCCTTTTCAAATATGCACTTTCCCATTCCATGACAGTTGTCTATCTGTGCCCAGAGGTGATGTTTCTTTCCCATTTTTGGATTGTTTTCATCACCATGTCCAAGCTGTCCTTTCACCAAGTTTGTTCGAAGCAATACATAGCAGTTGTAGCAGGTGTTAAATTTCATCAAATTACTCTTTGGAAAATGTCTGCTTTATACTTAGTTTATATCAGTGGAAAGATCCAGACTAGGTCACACTTAAAGTAGATCTGCTGAAATCAATGGGATTTTTATTAGTCATGACAAGTTTGCAACCAGCTTCTCACATTAAAAAGCCGGAGATCTTCTAGGAAAGAGACTGAGACTGTGGGAGCAGAAAGGCTCTCTGCCATGTCTTATTTCATTTCTAAATACTCTTCTTCTTGGACATCAAACTTGGAAGAGCTTCAGATACTCAATTTTGATGAACTCTTTTCTCAAGTTCTTAGTTTCTTGCAACATTCAATAGTTCTTTTGCCTCCTTGTACCACTCCATATTTTTCCATATGGCAGAAAGTAGGAAACTCTTGAACGTGCAAACATATTTTTCAAATCTGAAATAACCTGACAACTTTTGGCATCAAGCACATATTTTAAAACTTCCACAGAGATATATTCTAATATGTCAGGGTTATGTGGCTTCTGCTTAGACAGCCAGTAATTCCAAAAGAATGAACCACTTTAAAAATACAGCAGATATTAATACAACTGAACATAAGCACTTCACAAAATGGATGTTAAAATGTAGAGTCATCAACTGATATAAAGACTTCTTGCTAAGAATTCCAACAGTCTTACTGAATCACCACAAACCCTCATCAGGGGTGCTATTTTGATTTAGGCCCAATTAAAATCTGTAAAGTGCTTGCACCAGCAATTATATTTTGCATTGCATAGGCCATAGAGTCTCAAAAATTAGTAGCATTGCACTAATCTTAATAATAAGAATAAGAACCAGTTCACTTGGCAATAGAACTGGGCCAATGGGAATGGCTTTCCCAAATGTTTTTACTCTCCTCAGATGGCTCATTAGTTGAGCAACACTTCAAGAATGGAGGCCTCAGAAAGGCTACGTGATACATAGACAGGTTTTGGAGAATGAGAAGTGTTTCCATTGCTGAAGATAGCGCGAATCTATTCTCTCTCTCTCTTTTGGAAAGAGGGCAGTTGCTGAGGTCTGTTTACGCTCAGTGTCACAGTTGAATCACATTGCTTCCACAGCTCCCTGAGGTGTATGAGGACAATGTCCCATTTAAAAATGAAAGAGGGTCCCTTTTAAAAATGGCACTGAAGGAACAGGATGAGCAAACATGAATTGATGCCAAAACTTGGGCGGGGGGACTCCCCAACCCTTCAGAGCAGATTTTTCTTGCATGTGGAAAGCTTCATGGGCTTGTGTAGACTGATTGTCCTGGAGCATCATGGAGAAGTTAACTGGATGCCACTCTGTTGAAGTGGAGCCCTCCCTATCTTTTGTTATCAGGATGAGTCACTGGCGAATGATATTCCAAAGCACTGTTCTCCTTATGAGCAGAACCTGGCAGTGGATTAAATGTTCCCCTTGTGGATCTAGCTATGTGCAGACTGCGCAAATTCCAGGAGCAGTCTCTGTGGCCTCTAGCCCTGAAGCTAGAAGTCTAGATTGAGAAGACAGACGTACTGCCAACACTAACAATTACATTATAACCTTTGGTGAAAGAAAAATTGCAAGCAAAAAAGAAGGTGCACAGCTGCAGACATTCCAATTCATTGACTAATTATTTTCTCCAGCAAACAAAGGAAGATTAATTATTACACCCAAGGTTAAGCCTCCACTCAGGCTGTCTGCACCAGCAGTTTTTCATGTGTTCTATTTACCCTTCCTTTGCTTTCTGTTAAAGTGAGGGCAGCTTGGCTGCAACAGACTGGAGCACATGAGGAGGAAGAAGGCACAAGGGTTTTTTCACAGTATCAGACAACCTTTTACATTCCACTCAACAGATTACTCCGTTAAGAATGCTTGAGTGCTCCTTTTGTACATTTCCCTTGGAGCATGGCACTATATGCCTTCGATCCCAGATCAGGCCAGAATTCAAACTTGCTCGGGTTGCTCTAGATTTATAGTGGAAGTAACCTTCTTTGCTGCGTCCTTCTCACTGTGACCTCTATAACACCCTGGAAATGCTACACAGAGCCAGAATGCCTTGCTGAATTGGGGGAGCTCTGGTGTGGAAAGGGCTGATGGGAGGAACTTCCACAAGCTGACCGCTTCCACTGCTGGAAATTCCTTGCTCTTGAAGAAGATAGATCTTGTCCCTTTTAAAAAATGGACTTCACATTTTGAGACTGGACCATCTAAAGAGAAAAGGGATCATGTAGGCAATCTCTTATTTCTAGTTTAAAATTCTGGTTAAGTCGCCTATTTTTCAGTGTCCCACTACCAAGTTGACAGAGAAAAACTGGGGGATTGAAGGGAGAACATGGATCTCCTGACCTTCCTTGAGGAGATAAGTGTATCATAAACATATCCATCATCTTAGGGCTGAGTGGCAAGGGCTCTCGTATTTTAAGTTGTGTAGGTTATGATTAACACTGAATTTATTCTGTTAATATTTTTTTCCCGTTCAAACTGGCTCATCATTGCTCATTAGAAACATTTCTAATTGCTGGAAAACACGATTATTTAGTTAGCCTGGCTGTTATATCACTTTACAGTAACCTCCAAAAAGTTCTTGAAGAAAACTCAGAAGATCCATAGAAAGGCATCAAAGGGCAAGACGACCCAACTCATCCAGGAAAAACATTCCTGGGTGGGTGTGTGAATGTGTGTGCAGCTACTTTTGTCTCATGGCTTTGGGAGTAAAAGTTCACTGGATTCCACAGAAATCTTAAAGCCCTATAATGTCTACATTGCAGTGCACTTTCAAATGCAATAAAGTATACTGTGCAATATAGGGAGTTGTTTTCAGTCTGTTCTTTATGGATCTTTGATGGAATTACTTGTTGTTGACAACCACAGAAGAGTAAATCTCCCGAATGCCAGGGGATTCCAAGATTAAGAGGAACTCATTCCCCTTGTTGCTCTGGGTTTTTCTGATAGCAGAGCTGTTTGTTAAGCCCTTCTGTGGCCTCAAGCCTTTGTACAGAGTTACTGCCATGAAAGCAATTTGTTGCTGATGGGAGTCCAAAAACTATAAACAAACTATGATCTTTAGACAAACATTTTAAATTATATCCTAAAATGTCATAATGTTTGACTTTGTGCATCACCAGAATGTATTCCCCTGCAGTTCACACTTGTGCATTATGCATTTATGTAAAATACCCTCACCCTGAAGGGATCCTTTGAAATGTTCATCTTTATTCCAAATGGAGAAAGTGATGGACTGGATTCTTCTTATGCAAGCCAGAAATAGGTTTCCAAGTTACTATATAATTTAATTCTTTAATTTGAATATCAAGTTAAATGTTGCTATCTGTCTTTCCTTGAAGTTTGAGTGACATCTATAAAATCATCCCGTAACTATTGTCTTTGGTTAATTCTTTTAGTATTTGCAATTCCATTTTGTCTTACTATAATTGATTTTGACTTCTTCAACTATGATTATTGCAGCTGGAGATTTTTTTTTAACAAGGCACTGCAGAACCCATGGCAACCTCATTATATTGTTTAGTTAGAAAGTAGCTCTCTTGCTTAACCTACAGGTTCCCCAATTATTTTTAACATTATGGCATTTACATTACTTAGGGGGAAAGACCTGTTTATAATAAGCAATCCATTAAGGCTGTTATGTAATGCACTATTTCAGTTTCACTGTGTGGTTTTTATCTGTATTATTTGTTTCTCTGTGTGATTAATGTATTTTTTCCTTTGAGAAAAGTCACATACTGAGTTCTAAATCCCACGACTTCTTGCAAAATATTTTTTAGGATGGAGAACACCAAGTGCTGCAGTAACACAGAGTAATGGATCTACGCCATGACAAATTATTCCAGGATGTTCTGATTCTGCAGTAGAATGGATTGATACTGCTGGATCAGCAACAGAAGTGGGTGAAAAGGAGAAATGATAGGAATGCCTTTAGCCCAACCTGACTAAAAGGAACACATGGATCAGCTGACATTTATTCGGGTCTATGGAAGGGTATTTTAAATCAGGAGAAATTGCAAAAGCATCCAACGAGTTGCAAACCTATAGTACCCACTTCCCAGACTAGGGTCTGCTGTAACACCTCTGAGAGTTAAGCTAGGCAGTTTTGTTGCACAGTAGCTGGGCAACATTTCACATTGCCCATTACCTGAAATTCACATGACAAAACCTAAGACCACAAAATATAACTTCATAGTATAATATGATAAAAACAGCAGTTTAAAACAGAATAAAGGCAAAGTAAAAATCAAGATAAACGCCAGCAGCAGTGCAAAGATCTAAAAAATGCTACATGGCTTTTTAAGCCAGAGCACTAAAAGGCCAGAGCTGTGTGAGAAGTCTTCCCTAGGTGGCAGCGAGGACCACAACATGTCATGTGATCAAATCTGGGGGTGGTGCTGCTCAACTGGGGTGCCACTACAGAAAAGGCTATTTCAGTTCCTAATGTGCTGGATTTCTGAGTGTTGGCTGCCTTCATTTGCACTCAAGAGGGCAAGAAATATGGAACAGTAGCATAGCCTTTTGTGGATCCCACTCACCGTACTGTAACATGCCGTGAGAGCTGTTCTATCAAGATTTCAATGAACAAGCGATTTTACTCTAACCTTTTGCCAAGGCCAGGATGAGATTGACTCATTTATGTTCACACCATGAGAATGTACCCTTAGGGACATAATGCTGAACCAAAGCAGTGTATTTCAAACTGAAAACACCTTTGCACCCACAGCACTAGCTTCTATGATTTCAGAAATTTTAAAAAGCTTAGAACTTAAAGAAATGTCAAGTATGGCTAACGATGGCATAGGCAGAAGTGGCTGCCTCCATCTCAGCGGCTGCACGCCATCTGCGGAAGAGCCTCCTGTCGCAGTTCACCTGGTGCCTTCTTCTTCCTCTCTTCAGTGCCAGGCAAAAACAATTTTATTTTCCAGATATTTTAATAACTGGTTTTAATTCTGTATAATTTATTAATTTTACTTGAATTAAATGTTGGTGCACTTTAGATTTTAGCTTGCATTGTTTTAATATTCAGGTTAAACTCTCAGCCATACACTGTATATTATATTGTATGTTTATTATATGTTGTTGTGGTTTGTGTTTATGATGGGGGTTCTGGGTGGAACTGAAAATCCACTCAGAGAGTTTTCATGGACTATTGGTTAATGCAGATTATAAATTCAGTTATAGATAGATAGATGGGCAGGCTATGTCCAATGAAATCTGTGTAACTAGAAAGTATGACCCAAGATTCACTGTGATTAGAAAGTGGAACTTCTGTACTCCGTGTAACTCTATGGCTCGTTGCATGGCAACTGTTACCCTTCCTTCCTTCCTTCCTTCCTTCCTTCCTTCCTTCCTTCCTTCCTTCCTTCCACTTTTATCTTAAAATTAGCTATATTCCCAATTCAACTCCAATCCCTCAATTCATTTTCTTATGCACTTCCGCTGACCTTCTGTTGAACCACCTACAAACTCCTTTTCCCCTGAAAGCATCCTAATTTTTACACCAAATTAAACTTCTGCTGAGCCTTCTGAAAAATGTGAACTCCCTGAATAATCATAGAATCACATAATAAACGAGTTGGAAGGGACTATGAAGACCACTGGGTCCATGCCCCTATTGTTGCAGGACAATTTACACCATCCCACTCAGCTGGCTGCCCAGTGTCTTTTTGAATGCTTCTAGTGTGGAAGAGCCCACCACCACTGCTCTGACAGTGAGGCGGCTTTTCCTGATATCTAGTCTAGGAAGAATATCTAGGGAGAAACAGGATTTGTACCTTCTAGATATCCATTAAAGGAACTGACATTCCTTTCAAGACCAGAGAAGATCTGGGAACTATTGATTTGTCTTCCACCCAACACAGTTTGTAGATGAAAGATCCAGAAATGGTGTTTTTTCCTATCCATAATCATGACAATCACTGTGTTTAGATTCTAAGAACAACTTGGAGGCCCACCAGCTATTGTCTGAATTCAGACAGTTTGCAGAAGAGCACAATTCTGTGTACCTAGCTGGATAATGCAGAGGTCTGGTCAACAAAGAAAGGAATAATAGATAAAAAAGAGAATCCCACCTGTTCTGCCAGGCCATTAGAAATGCCAGTGTTTACTCTAAGTTATATTCTTGCTGGTTTTGCTGTTCAGTATTCTGTGGAGATGGGTTATTCATGATGTTAGTCCATAGGGGCTAAGAGGACGTCAGCTCCAAGACTATGATGCATATTGTTGTTAAAGTTAGTGGTGTGTGGCTGTTGGTTGGAGCATGTCTTTTATTCTCTGCTTGGCTTTACTGATGCTGCATATGGGAGAGAGAGAGAGAGAGAGAGAGAGAGAGAGAGAGAGAGAGAGAGAGGATGAAAACAGGAATAGAAAATGTCCATGGAGCTGAGATGCTAATCAATAATGAAATACTGCAACACAATTCTGTGATGATGTTTGCACATCCTGTAGAGAAGGAACAGGGAAGAGAAGCTGGAAATTCATCTTTGGCTTTGCCCAGAATGTCAGCCTTTGAACAAATACTTCATAGAGCTGGACCTGAAAACAAGGCAAAGTCGCTGATAGCTTCCACAGGCAGCAGTGTGAAGGATGCCTGTGTGGATCTGCGGACAAGGCTGTTCATAGTTGTAAATTCAAGCCCCTGGTCAAACTAGGCAATTCTCAAAAGTCCATGCTGGAAATCTGCTTGAAAATTTCAAATCAATTTGAAATCTGGACAGCAATAGCTTCATTTTGACCTGAACTAAATAAACTGTTAGAGAAAAGCATCATCTCTTTGGGAGAGATCATGAGTTTAGAGATGGCTGGGATAATAAGAGCAGGCTCCTTGTGGAGATAAAGGAATATTTTCCAGGGATGTAGGAATGACAAATGATGTAGGAATATGCAACACTTTGAGGTAGGCAGACAACTTCTTTCCATAAGCAGGAGCAGTTTAAATGCAGTGTGGATCTGTAGGCCTGTAAATAGAGGTGGACTGGGGCATTGTTGTTATGTCTCCGACTAATGGTGACTCTAGGAGTGAGTACCCTCCAAAATGCCCCATCCTTAAATGTCCTACTCAGCTCTTGTAAAGCGAGGGAATTAGCCACTCCTGAATTTTCTCTGTCCCTCCCATTTTGAAAAACATACAAATACTTTTTACAATGGTTTCACTGTTGTCTTTATAAGGCCTCAAGTCCAGATGAACTGTCTCCTAGGTTTTTGACACTCCCACCCTCAAGAATATTTGGGGAGAAGGTCTGCGAGTCTTCACAGATGAAGCACCTTTCTACCAAGCAGGAAATGGCATAGTAAATGCATTGTGGGTATCTTAATATAGGGGTCCAACATGACATTTTGTTATGTGATATTCATGAAAAGGTACATGTATTAGGAAAAGTGGTATGCATTAGTTCAGCTGTTAGGACAAATGCACAGTTTTTAATGCAAATTTAAAAAAATAAACAGAACAAAGGTGCCTTCTGGTTAAAACAAATGGAAGGCTGCAAAAATAAAATACCGAGGAACCTAAACTGACACATTGTTCATCTCGCCAATCATCTATGCCAAGAAGACATCCAATCATCTATGAAGAAGACATTGCCCAAACTCAAGTCGTGCCATATTAGCCCAGGCAAAAGTAACATAACTTTTTCTTTTCCTAAGGCTTATTTTTTCAAAATTTACTTACATCTCCACTGTATCCTAATTCATAAGTGAAATGTGTGATTCTCATCTTTCCAAAGCACAAGAGTGATCTGGTTACGGGAAGTATATGCCACTGACGTGAAAATAGCATGATGCTGGTGTCAAATCCCCTTCCCAGCCTGTTCTCCTTCACAGAAGTGCCTGCCCAAAATATACACATGCAAGCTTGTGTCTGGGATCAAGAACCCTGGCATCTCTCTCTCTCTGAGGTCTAATAAAAAGGAGGCTTTGCAGCATGTCAGCTTTACCTGGTCAAAACTTAGTCACTTGAGCACCTGACGGCAAAATGACCTAATCACACATTTTCTAAAGCAAGCATAATGCTGCTCCTTTTCAATTTGAAAGAAAACCAGTCCCATGGCAATTTCCTGCAAAAATTCACCTGTGGGAGACTGGTACACTCCTTGACCCAGGGCATGATCAGGGCCCCTCTTGCCTGCCTTTTCATTAAAACAAAAGTGGCAATATTAAGCATGCTATTTTGACAATGTGGTTAGCATGACCCATTGTATGGCCCCAAGGGAGGCGATGAGTGGGGCCATGTGAAGAGAGATGCCAGGGTAGCATTGCTGATTCACACAAAGCCACTGGAAGAACGGAATCTTCCACACCACTTTCAAGGGCACATGGCCTATCAGAGTGAAAACTGGAACTGGGCACCCTAAATGATATTCAGAATAAATAAGAAAACAAAATCTAAATGAACAGCCTGTTTCCCCGAACAATCTGAATGATTTTGACTGAACTATTGCACCATCGCTGTGATGGTGATGGCAGAGCTTGGCAAGGGGAGCTGAAATTATCCAGTGAGTAGCCTGAATGTATGAATTGCAGCATTTTCTTTCAACAATTTCAGGGCTTGTGTTCAAGCTGTGCAGCAAGTTGTACTTCGGAATATAGATAGTCTCCAAAGTTTGAATCGCTTCTATGTGATTTAGGAGGAAAATGCAAAGAACTGTGAGATAGTTGTTAGTCTGCCATTAATGTGGCATTATATTCTCAGCATTTCTACCTCCTTTCCTATGAGACCATCTGCAGTATTCTTTAGGGAAGGTGCCAACCTGTACTGTGGGGAACCATCCCTTCTATTCCAGTTTAGTCTGTGTATTTGCTTATGAATGTCTAGCTCACTGAAATGAGCCTCTATGTAGGATAGGCTGACACAATATTCATTTATGCAATGGACTCAGTTGTGTCGGTGCTTTCAAGACTGCTGCAACATTTGCTCTGACATTAATAAACATGAGGAAATGGTATTATCTCACTGATATCCAAACAGCATCTCACTTACGCCAGGCAGGGTGTATAGTTCTTCTTTGCATATGATATTTCAGTTTCCTTGGTAACTTGTGATCACTTGCTTTCCTTAACAGTGATGATGCCAACAAATACACACTGTAATAGTTGTTTGCAAAGATGTGTATCCAGTGCAAGTTGTGAGTGTTCTAATGATGGCATAATCAACCTTAATAGAAAATTTAATGTCCCATTAGTGGCAGACTGACAACTAGCTTAAAATTCTCTGCTTATTCTTCAAAATCACATACATGCTATTCAGACTTTGCAGATTCTTTGTATCCCAAGATGCAACTTGAAGTTTTAACATCTGAAATGGCTGAAGCAAAACTGCTGTAATTTGTATTTTCAAGCAATCCATCGGGCAATTTCAGCTCCATTCTCAAGTTCCATTCCCTATTACTAGGAAACTGGTTGCATGGTTACTTCTAGCCTTCCCAACAAGATGCCTTCCAGATGTGTTGGCCCACTCCCTGTTAGCCTCCCCAGATAGTAGGCCTTTGGTGAGCAGCAGACTGAAGAAAGTCAGTTGAACCTACCCTGGTACATAATCCTGTCCATTTCCCAGCCAGATTCTGGATTTGTAGTATGTAGAGACAACTACATTTTAACCTCTGAAGAATTTCAAACATTTTAAACAAATTCAACCCTGAGAGATACCTGAAGGAATTAATTATGCAGGAATTTCAAGACTGCATAAAGATTTTTGCTGCATTACTTGCATACCTTGCCTTTTTAGTAAGATCCTTAAATGCTACAGCACTTATGTTTGGAAATATTTCTGGAAATTCACATTAGAAATATCTAATTTGAACTGCTGAATGCAATTTTGCTCATGCATTTCCTTTTCCAATTTCCTATCAGCTTTACTCTCTGTGTGCTAGGTACCTCTTCTTAATGAATACTCCAGACATTTAGCTTTCAGTAATGATCTCAAATATGGAAGCATTGGAACTTAGCATATCTTATGATTCACTTATTGGATGTCCATGAAACTAGTTCTTCTTGTTGGTGGTTGATCCATGAAATTCAAAGCCCTGTCAGCTTTCTGAAGCCAGGGTGACAAGTGGCATGAATCAACCTATTTTTCTTTCACCCTTCTGTCCCCTTGACTCCAATGGAAGGGAGTTTATGATGTCAATTCCAGGGCCCATGCATGCGTGAAGGTTTGAGGGCCGGAAAGTCAAGCAAATGAAGACCCTGTAGATCTGAGGATCCACCTACTAGCATACCTCCAACATCTGTAGTGCTCAACCACCAGTAGTACAAAGACAGCAGGAAAGCTTTCTAACTCACATCAGGCAAGCATCTAGTGGATTTTCTCTTCCACAACATACTGTAGCCCTGCCCAGCTCTCTCTCCAAGGAACTGTCAAAATCGAGGTCCAATTCATACATCTAAGGAGAAAGAGAAGGAAAAACAGGAGAGGAAAAGGAGTTGATTTGACTATTTCAGTCATTGGAGAGAACAAAAGAATAAGATAGCAAAAGATACCTATAGAAGCTATTTGCACTTCGAGAAAAAGGAGGCCAATATACCCTGTGAGGCTCACTCTTCCAAAATTTTGCTACTGCCAAAGCACAGATCATTATGGTTTCATTAGTCCCCTTGTTTTCAGCTATGCTGCTTTGTCAACTAAGCATGTAAAATCTCTTGGAAACTGATAAGCAAATGTATTCTGTCCATTCTTGGAACTAGCACAAACAAACAGAGGTTGAGAAATGTCATAGCCACCTTCTCCCTACAAATATAGTAACATCAGCTGAAAGCACAGCTTGATCCCATCCCCTGAAGACTGTGGATGCCCATTCCTGAATTGTCAACAAAGCCAGGGTCCTGTTCCAGAGCAAACTCAAGCAAATCACAAATCAGGGGAAAATAAGTCTCTACTTTATCTAAGGACTACAACATTTCCAGTTAAGATAGCACAACCAATGACTCCCAAGGGTCTAGAAAGCCTTCAACAACAATTACTCTCTGTCACGATATTCAAATTACAGCTATTTTGAAGACAAGAACAACTGCATATTTACAAACACTGCTATATTTATTTGGTAAGGAAGGTCTGTCTACTTGCTGAGCTTGATGTTAATTAAAGCAGCCAAGAATAAAAATGACTTTGGCCTCAGATGCAAGGAAAACAGAAGGTTTCTTTTTTTAGCCAAGCATTTGGAAACCTACTGTGGTCCCACAAAGCTTCTAGTTCTGTAAACTGTTGTGAAGCACAGTTTGCATCAAAGCATCTATTCCAAGTCAAGTGGCAATCTACCGAGAATGCCATCAAATGGGACGACTCTGCATTTGGGGCCTTTCATCTCTTAGGGTGCATTTGTGCGGTAAACCTAGGCTTAGGAAGGCTCTAATCTGGTTTATTTTGCCAAGCCCTCAAATAGCAGGAAGGCCAGTGCAGGCCAAAGACATTTTGCTGCCTGGAATGTAGCAGTAAACAGTAACAGCCGCTCAGCAAGGCACCCAAAGATGGTCAAGTTATTTTGCACCTGAGTGGCAAAATCCATCCTCTGAGCAGTGTCTTGATAATAAAATACATATCTGCCAATCCAGGTAACCCAAGTCCAGTTCTCTCTGAACTCAACTGGGTTTCATTTGGAATTGACATTTGGAGGCCCTCACTTGCAGGCCTTGAAATCATTCTCAGCAACCGACACACCTTTTTCCGTTTTGATGCCAGCCCAAGATCCACATATTAGAGTGGACAGTAAGACAGGAGGTCATTAAGAGCCAGTGTGGTGCGGTGATGAGAGCATAGGACTGGGAACCCAGGACATGTTGGTTCTAGCCCCCACTTAGCCAGGAAGCTCAATGGGTGACTTTGAGCCAGTCATTTTCTCTCTCTTTCATCCAGCCTACCTCACAGGGTTGTTGTGAGTATAAAATGGAGCTGCACACGCTGGCTTGGGCTCCTTGCAAGAGGAAAATGCAGATATAAATACAATCAACTAATAACGAATGAGTCTTATGACAGGGTAATAGCTAACATTTTTGCTGTTCCAGCTTCTGTGCTTAACAGGAAGCTGATGCAGAGACTTTTGGCCTGTTCAGTACGAATGCCAGGCTGTTGTGACTGGTGCAAAAGAAGGGCTTGGACACTTCCTCCTTTCCCTGCAAAACATCTATTGGAGACAAATGTTCTCTTTTGTACAGCTGCTGGAGTTATGAGAGTCCCATCCTCCTTTGGCAGTATGGTCATTCTGCCGTACAAGCTCCACATTCCAAACATGCCAGACAAGTGGTCAAAGTTTGACAGAATCTTGCCAGGTGAAACGGAGATCTGCAGGGCTGCCCCAGCTTTATCCAGGCAGCACATGGGGATGCCAACAGAACGGTGCTGTTCCCAGCAGGGCATGTGTTCCGGGGAGGCTCTCAAAACATGTTAGTCTAATCTCCAATGGCTGGAATTTTCCAGCCAGAAAGTTTTCCTTCCACAGTGCTTTTGGCACTGCTCCTTTTCATGAGCTCCTTACCCTTTCTGAAGGGTCTTAGGCTGATCAGCAGGTTTAGTGCTGGGAGACATGTGCCAAGGTAGTGCCAAATTGTAGAATTGCAAGAAACAGTTTGTCCTAGAGAAAGTGGAACAAAGTAGAGCTTCCTTGGAGCAAACATATGTAGGACTGAACTACTAGAGAAATAAAATACTCTAATGGCTAAGATGGGAACCCGTGAGTTTGGGAATGTTCCAGTTTAAGATTTTCTCATACAGAAAATGAGAAATATGGGAGCCAGTGTGACATAGTGATTAGGGTGCCAGATTGAGATTTGTGGAATCTGGGCTCTGGTTTCCACTCATCCCTGAAGTTCCAGTGACAGAGTCTCAGACTAACCCCCCTCACAGGTTGTTGGGAGGAGGAAATGGAGAGGAGAAAAACCTTGTAAGCTGCTTTGGGTTCCTTGCAAGGATAAGAAAGGAATAGTATAGATGTTGTTGTCGTAATCATCATCTTCATCATCATCTAGGTGGGTCATTATTTCATCCATTTATACTCACATTAGCCTCATCTCTGAATCAGATCCAGGCTCTGCATTCTAGAAGTGGAAGGGACCATCAGGAAGTGGAGGGTTGGCCTTGGCAGGTCCTTCTGCCTTATTTTGGGATTTCCTTTCCCCAGCATGGCAGCTCATCCCACTATGGAAAGAAGGGGGAGAGGGGGAGGGTCCATTTCTGCCAGTGAACTCAATCCACTCCCCACCCTTTAAGACACTTCAAGACAATGGTGATAGTACTGGTTTAACTCACAGGACCATTTAAGGCAAGTAGGAGCGGGTTACATCAATTCCTTGCAGTTTCCTACTTGCAGGCTTTGTACAAAGATGGTGATGGCGGTTGGACTATTTCACTTAAAGCAAGAAAAATGAGATTTTATTTTAGGATGCCATTGTTATTAAGATACGTCACTTCTCAAGCTGCTTCTCTTAGTAAACGGCCACTTGTGAACTGAGCATGTTAGGTGTAATTTGACAGCTGATTGCCAGGCAAATAATGCATCATCTCACTTCAGCAAGCAAGAAACAAATCCTTCTGTTGTTGATGCTTTCCCCGCTGTTCAAGCACTTCTCTTCTGCAAGGCCATCACTAGTTACTTATGGGAGCCTCTTATCCTCAGATTTTCATTAGCCAGAAAGAACAGCCCTGTAAAATATTGAAGATATCTAGCAATAAACAACATTAATTTATTTCAAAATTAATTCATGAAATGTATTTGGGTGGGCATGAGGGGCATGGAGCCTGGACCATGGAGAAGGTATAAAAATGTAATAATGCAACGTGCAGAAACATTTTAAAGTTCTCACATTTTGTAAGGTTTTTAGACTATACCACAACCGGGTGCCCTCCAGATCTGGATTTCAGCTCCACTTAGCCTTGGCCAGCAAGTCCAATGTTCAGGAATTCCCCCAGCCCCATGCCTGGTTTTGTTTTCTGGATAGCAATAGCCATTACGATCTTGCATATTAGCAGTTCTGCATTCCAGACAAAATTTCCCTTCCACAAATGTAGCTGCTCCAGTATGTACATGGCAAGTTTCTTATTAATTTATTTATTCTCATTTATAGGACATTGAATAGCCCTCTAAGGGCTCTTGACTGAATGGGTTTTCCCATCTACTTCAGTAGAGGATGCAACCTCTGTACTCAAATATATGTAACTTGTAGCTTTTCCCTCCACTGAAATCAATGGGGAAACCTGTCCAAATTGGGGAAACCTGTCCACACATGGGTCTCTAGATCAGGGATGAAAATAGATATAACTATGAGGAGTACTCTGTGAGTTAGCAAATTATTAATCATACCAATTAAATCAGCAGCTTGGCATCTGTCTGCTATAGCATTCCCATATTCTTTGAAAGGGCCCAAAGAGGCTTGGACTTCCAGCTACTAGCATGTGGTACTGTGCAAATAGTGCTCCCAATCTAGCAAAACAGAGTTGTGACTAGCTTTGAGCATGAATTTGCTTTTGTAGGCACAAGGTGCTCACACAGGATGCCTCTGTCCAATTTTGGAAGGGTCCCCCTTTCCTTCGCACTGTGGCTTGTTCCATTCAGTACTGCCCCCAGCCTGCTGTGCAGCATGTTCTGTGTGCTTGGAGGGATTGCTGTGATGAAAGCAGTGCTGCTCTGGTTTGCGAGGTCAAGATACCTTCAATGGCCCCCTTCCGTCTTCTTGCTACTGTCAGCACCAGCTGCTGTTGTGCCACATTCTCTCTTCCATCATCACTATGACTTGTTTGTCTGACAAACATCTACAGCTACTCCTTTTCACCGCCATTTGTGATCTGGGCCAGAGTGTGAGACAGCTGGAAAAACAGGGTGAAATGCAAGAGCAATTCCATGGACATCTTGTCAATGCACCCTTCCTTGAGGTGTAGGCCAGCAGCAGGGGTCCAATCAAACATACCGTTGATGCAGGACCTGGCCAAAAAGAGGTAACCAACACACCTAAGGCACACCTAAATCTGCTTCCAAGCCTTCATTATTATTATTTATTATTATTATTATAACATTTCTATGCTGCCCCTTGCCGAAGCCTCGGGGCGGCTTACAACACAATAAGATACATTCAAATACAATAGAACATAATTGTGTGAAGAGTTTCACCCCTGGATTCTGAAGGAGTTTGTCCCAACCTTAGCATGTATTCCATTATGGAGGTCATAGAATCATAGAATAGTAGGGCTGGAAGGGGCCAAGGAGGTCATCAGGTGCAACCCCCTGCTAGTGCAGGACACCAGTTATACCATTCCACCCAGATAACTGTCTAGCTTCTTCTTGAGTGTCTCTAGTGTGGGAGAGCACAGAAACATTCTTGGCAACTGGTTCCACTGTCGTATTTCTCTGTCAGTGAGAAAATCCTTTATTGTATTTAACCTACGCCTGGTGTATGTAGTTAAGTTCATTGTTCCATAACCCACGCTCTGGAATGAGTTAGAGAAGGTCTTTTCTTCTTCTTGTGACAGCCTTTGAGGTACCTATAGAATGCTATCATGTCATCTCGCAGTCGTCTTTTCATGTTGCTTTTTCCACTTTTACAACAAGAACAACATCGAAACAACAACAACAACATGACGTTCATGCTCATAAAATAACATTTTCAGCCACTTTGTACTGTGAGGAAGGAGCCATGAAAGTTAGAAAGTCAGTTTCAAATTGGATTGAAAGTACAATTTACCTACGTATACGAGTTAGAGATTGGTCTTTCTTTGATTGCAAAGTTATTTCTCAGATAAAAACATCTTGCTTTTAACTAGGGAAATAGTTTCTCAGCACTATTATTGACTGTTTCCCCAAAGCTGACATGAAATCAAAGCTGGCAGTGCATGCTGAAAATGCATAACATGAAGAGCTGGTTTGCTAAAAGGTAGCCGGCCACACTCGTGTTTCATCAAGCGTTTATCTGAAGACAGTCTACGCGTTTATGACGTATTTGTTTCTGGCAAATCTTCAGACCTCTTGAGTCGTAACTCAGTAGTTGTTAACAAAGGATTCCTTTGCTCTTTCGTTTGTCTCAGTGTTTCAAATAACACTTTTTCATTCGGCAAATTGTCCTCAAAGACATTTATATAGTCCACTGAGTCTCATCTGGCAATCTAAGCAATTTGGTTACATAAGGTCAGTTGAGCAATTAGTTGTGGGATAGTACAATATTATAAATAATGCATCCAACGTAAAAGCGGAGGGAGAAAATGAGTCTCGTGAGCCATTAAGAGCTCTATTTTTAGCCTCTCACCCCCCCCCCCAAAGTAGGAAAAGAAAAGAATTGTAAGGGTACAGTCCTATGGGTTATGCATTTTGTGGAAGGAAGTTTGCCCTGTCTCAGGGGCCTCCAAGTATTCCGTGCCCTGCTTGGCTGTGGCTGGCAGAGAGAGAGGAGAATAGAAGCAACCACTGCCTCTTCATCCTCCCTTTATACTGGCTGGGACTGGAACAGCCACAGGATTCCTCATCACCCAGCTTCTCCCTCCAGCTGCCCTCCCTCCATAAGTAGCCAGTGTGGCTCATTCTACCACAACCGCGCAAGAGGGATCCTGTTCCCAAGCCCTCTTCCTGGGTCACCACACTTGGCTGAGATTGTGCTCAGTGAAAGCTCCATAGCCTCATGTTAAGTTCAAGACATGGGGCTGGATCTAGACTTAGTCCTTAAGCCCAGACTTATTTGTACCATTAGTTTCAATGGGCCTAGTCTCTACCCAACCTGGTGGGCTGGATGCAGATTTAGGTGCATTCAGCTGGGCTGGTGGAAGCCAACTTCTCTGCTCCCTCCTATCTGTGGAATCCCTTTAACCCCCTGAAAATGCCATGCAGCAGCTGCCCACCCCCCTGTGGAATGGAGGTCTGTGAGGCAGCAGAGAGAGGCTCATTGAAGATCAGGCCTTGAGGTGGACACTGGATGTCCTAGTATCTGCTACCGGAAGCTCACGGGGCTTGGCAATAGCATACTGTGTGCCGCATGACACTTTGCCATTCACGTGCATGCATTTACATTGCACGTGCATGCCATCATATCAGCCCGGGGCCTGTTCCAACACAGTTCCTTCCCAAAATACTGGGATATGTTCCATGAGAAGGCTTCTGCTCTGGCTACTTCCCATGTCAGCCTTATCCCAGGCTCTGAAAAGCAACACATGGGTTCCAGGGAGGGCTCATAGATCGGAGGCGAGCGCATGTGCGTTGTACAGTCCCTGGCACTCCAGTTGCAAGGAACCTCAGGTGACTTACATGATCCTTCTCTGTTCCACTTTATCCTCTGGAATACAGTGCCCTATTCTGGGCACCAAGGTTTAAGAAAGATGCAGAAAAAATATAAAGGGTCCAGAGGAGGACAACAAAAATGATCCAGGATTTGGAAACACTGCCCTGTGAGGAGAGACTGAGAGAACTGAGCAAGAGGAGAGGAGAGGAACGGAGAGGAATGGAGCAGAGCGGAGCAGGGAAGGACATGATATCCCTCTATAAGGACCCCAAAGGCTGCCACAAGGAGGAAGGTCAAGATCTCTTCTTGATGATGCCAGAGTGTAGGACATGGAATAATTAAGTCAAGTTGCGACAACCCAGATTCATGTTAGATATCAGGAAAAAGTTCTTCACTGTCAGAGCGAAACAACAGTGGAACGAGTTGCCTAGAGTGGTTGTGGTCTCTCCCACACTAGAGAATATTCAAAGTGAAACTGAACAGCCATCTGAGTGGGATTGTGTAAATTGGTGTCCTGCAATAGCAGGGAGTTGGACCTGATGGCCTTCTTGACCACTTCCAACTCTTCTATTCTATAATTCTCACTGCAACCTGTCAGGTAGGTTACGCTGAGGGTTGGTGACTGGCCTGACCTCTCCCTGTGAGCTTCATGGTTGTCTTGGGATCAGAAGCCAGATCTAAACAGCAGGCTGGGGTTCCTACTCGAACCATTGCTCCACACTGGCTTTCTACTTCAGAAAGAAAGATTCCTGGACAGATCTGACAACTTCAGACCTTCAAGGACACCTGCCAGTCAAAGGAAGTTGACAATCACTCTCTTCATTAATACTTATCATAAAATAAAAATAATACAACCTAGCATAAGGTACTTCTATCTTCCCGTTTCCAGAGGCTTAGAAACAGATTCTAGTTGTTGCAGTCCTACACTGTGATAAAGCTGCAACAAAGTCATTTGTGTTCCCATGTTTGTCCCATACAGTGACTCTCACACCAATGAAACTACACAAGGAACACGTGTGCCACAAGTGTGTGATCCACCTTTGAAAGAATGTGTCCTGTACATGAATTGTTTGGGTGCTGTTCCAAGTTACAATGTTACTTAACAATGACAAGAGGAAGTGTGTGTGTGTGTGTGTGTGTGTGTGTGTGTGTGTGTGTGTATGTAAAGAACTCATGTACCTCCATAGCAATTAGGTAGAGTAGAAGCTGTCAATACAACTTGGGATGTCAGGATACTGTGGGTGTCCTGCAGACACAGTTTGGGCTCAAAACTCCCGACTGAGAACATAAAGACACATGGGGCAGCAGGACCTCAGCAATGCCTAGCTTACTTTTAAAAAGTAAATGGCATTTGGATGAATTGTTGTTTGAGCTGCTTTAGAATGGGTGTGTTGAATAAATCACGGTCGATCGTAAACAGGTTTCTCAAGTCCCACCTGCCTGGGACCTAACAGGGTCTTTAGCCAGGACAGAATTATTATCTGCCTTCAGAAAACTCTGTCCAAGCATCACCTGGATGACTTGAACTGAGCAGAGTTGCATGGCTTTTAGTTCTGCAACATGTCCATGTAGGACAATGGTATTATATTGTATTATGGTATCTTTTATATTTTATATTTTTTTATTTTATATTGTTAATTTTAATTTTATATTGTTATTTTTGTATTTTATTGTATTTTATTGTGTTGTAAGCCGCCCTGAGGCTTCGGCAAGGGGCGGCATAGAAATGTTTTAATAAATAAATAAATAAATATTGTTGACTTCAAAGCAGGTAAGCCCCACTTATCGGGCCTCTTCAAATGAAGTTTCATCTAAAATTATATGGCCTACATATGCCTCTCCATTTTCATAATGAGGGCTATTATTTTATATCATCTACACTATTTTGCATTCCTGCAGGAACTGCCCTGCACTCCCCACGTAAATGGCAGATAAAGGACTCCACATTAGCATCCACTAGCATGCAGTATTCATGAGCCAGACTTTCAATAATCAAGACAATTTATAAAATAATAAATGCTTTGTTCTTTCCATTGACCCGCTGGGATGTGAGCCAAGAGGCTTGAAGTCTTTGGGCCGATTCTCCCTAGAGCTGATGACTGGAAAATTAATTGTCTAAAGAAAAGCTTGAGCTCTTACAGATGCATTTCTGGTCATGGATGTTTGGCTTTAAGGAAATTGTTGACTATCATTAGGTTTGCAGGAACAAAAGGTGAGCTGAAGCGTGGCAAAATATATTTAATACTGAGGTTTTCAAATGGTCATCATTTATCTCTTTCTATCATAATATTAATCTTATTTTGATTATGTGGTGGATCCCAGTTTATGCGGGATCACTTGCACTGGCAGAAGTGGACTTCCCAGCTCCTCCTTCCCATGGCAGCCTCTGCAGTCTTCTGAGAGAGTATTAGGAGACTGTGTCAAATGGAAGGAGCCATGGTGTGGGGAGAGGGGCATCCAAAAGCTTGGGCAGAAGGGAGATCGCACATTCAAGCTGCAATATGTAGCAGATACAAATTCATGTCCTGATGGCTGCTTCCAGAAGACCTGCAGGTTTTTGTATGGACAAGGAATATTGTCGATATGTAAATTTTAGGCCAATACAAATAAAATACAACATTAGAGAATCATTTTCCAGATTACATCCCTTTGTAGCATGAATGATTCTGAGATGGCCTTTTCCACCTCATTTTAAATCTTTGTGAAGTGCAGCATCTACTAAATTAGCCGTACAAGACAGTTCTCATTCTACAGCAGCCATTAAGTATCTCATCTTCTTATGGTGACTTGTCGTATCTATGCTGAAGACTGGTGGGACAGAATATGCACAGTAGCTCTGGAATGTGGTTGTATGACCCTGAGTAGGAAAATAGTTGGGATGAGCAAAAGGGCAGCAGTTTAAAGCTGCAATCCTGTGCCGGTTTAGACAGAAAAATGGCCTACAACTCCCAGCATGCCCCAGCTATCATAACTGACATTGTAGGCTCTCTAAACTTGTATAGGATTGTACTTTTTTGTTTTCTGCTCAGGTGCCACAGAGCATGCAAGAGCAGGGGGACGCCCGGTGGGTCTCTCAGCACCATTCAAATCAGGGTTGTTCTGTTTGGAATTTGGGGTGTCTCTGAAACCAAAGCCCACACCTGCTCAGAGACAGAGAAGAAACAGTGCCATGAATACATCACCCCTCAATGAGGGGTTCTCCTTTTTAAAATTCAGATTTGTATTTGGGTTTTTTTAACAGTATGAAAGACTTCATTCTTTTGTTACTTATACTTTATAATCACTTTCATTTCAATACTTACACTCATGTTCAGTGTTTTTATATATATTTTTCTTTCTTTGACTTTATTATTGTCTCTCCCTTTGCAGAAGCAAAGTTGATTTCAGCAGCGGCTCCTTGTGGACAGCAATTTATTCTCCAGTTCTCCAGAACTTGCGTCATGCATGGACAGTTGCAGGGAGAATGGTGACAACCCCAAAAAATGAAACTCTGTCCCCATTTGGTGGCTGGCATTTTCCCCGAACGATGCAGCATCCAGGGACTTCTGAGGACATAAAACTGCAGCAGCCGGGATGAGCCATGAAATTCAGATCGCCTCCACTGCTAGAGAAAGCTTCAATCCTACCCATGAATACATATGAATAAAGGGCAAATGAGTGCAGCAGAGCACCTATCCGTTCATTCCTTGATGCATGTTTCAGAACAAGTTGAAACTTGAAGCAGATGGGCTCCTTTGGGTTCAGATTTCTGGTTTGTTCTGAAAGAAAAGCTGCCATTTCACTGCATGCAGACCGAGGATTGTGCAAATGTGTTCATCCTGTCGAAAACAACCAGCATCGTGCTGTGGCAGCTTGGAGCTAGTGTGGTAGTAGGAAATTGCAAGGTGCGGGTGCTCATTATTGGGAATGGAAAAGGCAGTTGTGCTTGGCATGCTTTCCAGGGCCAGGGCGGACCTGAGTCTTCAGATGAGGACTGTGAGTTCTGGGAAATGAGGTCTGTGGAGATGGTGGAGGAGAGAAAGGCTATCTCAAGGCTGCCTTCTCTATATGTTCAGGCACTTCCTGGGAACCAACAGGGTTTGGAAGTGCAGAAAGGGGACCTCAGAGAGGAGCGACCAGAGCCTTGTCCAGTTCCTGACTCTGTGACTCAGCTTTGGAAAAGACAGGCTTGCTAATTATTTATTTCATTTCATTTTAGAAATTAGATGGCCTGCATAGAACTGGAAGGCTCCAGAGGGGCACATCCAGAGGGCTAGAGCCCAGGATTACTGGAAAGGAGGGTTCTTGGAAATATATTATTTTTCATTTCTAATTTCTAATTTGGACTCAGTGAACCACTTTGTGCATGGTCAAAGACTCTTCCTCTGTTCATTTTTTGTTTGCTGGCTGTATGTTGGAAATAAAGCACTTTTATACAGAAAAACTGGCTACTGTTTGAAAGAAAGGAGGAGGGAATCCAGCTCCTGACACTTATGTCAGGCTCCCAGGGAATGGCCAAAATTAAGCTCTTGTGTTGATCCAAATTAACCAATCATTCTATGATCTTTCCTTTGCTAGGAAGAGATCTTCTGTAAAGCTAATAGGTCTTAATTGACCATTAGAAACTAAGCTGCTTGCAGTACCATAGGAATTGTTAGAGCCCCAAGGTTAGCTCAGAAAAGGTTATCACTTTTGGATTTGCACTCTTCTCCACTGCAGAAAGAACTGTGTTGACTGCTTCTCCGAGGTCATAAAAGTGACCTCAGAGAAGTGGTATCTCAGCAGTGCTCCAGCTTCCTTTCCTCCTCATTGGAAGCAGCACAGCTAAATAGCTGAAACTTGCTGGCTGGTAGGGTGGAAGAAGTGGGAAAGTGAAGATCACCTCTGCACTCTTCGCACCAAACATAGGTTCCTGTAATCCTCTGAGCTCGGAGGATTATGGGCATCCCCATTGCACTGCACCTTAGGCATGCAATCCGATGGATCCCCGCTAATAGAAAGTTTCAGTGCCAGAATTCATGTGAGTCCCAACTCTCAGCACTGCTCAGACGTACACGTTCTTTTTGGCTTGTGGTAGCAATAACATCCTATCCAACAGCCAGGGCACAAGTGTGTTAGGCACAGCACGGCACAGCACCGAACACTACTTCTGCCTTTAAATGTTCTGAACATCTGTATGAGGATGGTTCAAACTGTGCATCCGCATTCCTCTTTTCCACCCATCCTCGTAGCTGAAGGGTTTGGTGCACGTTTAGCCTGTGTCCACCCACCGTGTCCCACAGAGTGTCCTTCATCTGGCCAGGCTCATTTGCTCAACCACTCTTGGCAAGTCAGGAAGAGCAACTGTTGGATCAGAGGAAGAAGTGCAGTCAGTGTTCGTGAGGCTCCGCTAAACTGCATTATTCCAGCTTTTAGCAGGGTGCTTGAATGCAAGGCCTGGGAAAAGCAGACCCAGCAGCTCATCTGAGGTCTTTTGTGGCCATGGACTTCTTTTAGGCTGATTAGTCTGGCAGCTAATGAGGGTGAGATCATCTCTTGGTGACAAAGCACATAGTTTGGTGCCAACTTCTGTCAATGCCTACCAAAGAATCATCCCAAGAGGAATGAGAAAGAAGCCTTCCTGAGAGAATGAAGCCCTCTTCCCAGTCAAAAGTCTCAGGACTCTGCTAAATGGGGTACTGCTTCCTGCAGCGGTGGGCCTCCAAAGATGCACTCTAACTCCCATGAGCCTCATCCAGCATGCCTACTGGTCAATGATGGTAAGAATTACAGTCCAGGCAACATCTGGAGGAATGCCCCTTGACATAAGGCACATTCGTATAGCTTCCTAAGCAATCTAATTTCTAGAATTCTGCTGCTGTCTGTAAGCAAGCACAACATCTCTTGAGCTCATTGTCAAAAGGATTCATATGTGTGGCTGGCAAACCATTTTGGTTCTAATTGCCATACGCAGCAGAACTGCAATATAGGTAAACTGGTTTAGGAAGGGTGGACCAGGCCACTCTCTTAGTGTGTGAAGATGCATATTTTTGTTCTGTACCTGAGCTGACTTTGCTTGGTGAGCATGCTTAATGGAAACTGACGAAGCTGCTCAAGTGAGTATGCTGAGCTGAAATTTCCCAGGAGACTTTAAAAAAAAATAAAATTTCTGAGATTTTCTCTCAGATTGATAACCACCATGGTCAAATGACAACTTGCTTTTGCTACCTTCTCTGTTTCACAGATTTGAAGTTTGCTTAGTAGAAATTACCAAGGTGAGACCAGTAGCAAACAGTGCATCAAATCCTAAGCTCCTATCATAAATATAGTTGTTCAGGGATCCGGCCAGCATGAATCAAGATTTCCACGGGTGTGTTTGGAGAGTTCAGAGAAGAGCAATCTTTCTTAGCAGGGGTGAAAAGGAATATATAGTGCTAAATAGTTCAGGCTTAGAACTGGTTGTCAGCCCCAAACCTGAACTCTGTATGTGCTCTGTATTAGTGTTCTGTATTAGGGTGGAGATTCTACAGACTGCAAAAGGGGAAAGGTTTCCTTTCCCTTTTTTTTCTTTTCAAGGCATGCACCCCATGCACCTTGATCCCCTTTCTGAATATTGTTAGGGGCCAAGAAAACCACTTTCTCCTTCCCAGCAATAAATGGTACCATTCCTTTAATTAGTTGTCCTTATCATTGCATGGATTCTGCCAGTCACCCAAGTAAGTCCTTGTCTAAATTCTACTTTGCTGTTCATTTAAATATGAAATTAATACATTTCTACAAAGGTGGGAGATTTTCCAATATACTGAACTACTTAATTTTGGGGCGGACCCCATTTTCCTCCAAGCTGAAAGGTGCAAGCAGCCACGTTTGATGTTGGAATGAACGATTATTTCAAAGGCTGCTGTTCTGTCCAGCACTAGCAGAAGGTCAGTAACCAGCATGTGGTTGGGTGGCAATGCACAGAAAATCTTCCACACAGTCTGAACATTTAGGCTTCATCCTTTATTAGGTAGTGAGTAAGAGACATAAAAGGGATTGTTTGTTGCTTACAGCTGAAGTCTAGGAGACATGAGTGTGAGAAAGAGAAAGGCTCACATACAGCACTGTGATGACCCAAAAAGAAAAAGAAAAAAGGTTCAAGTAACTTAAAAGAGCATGGATCAGAGGATGAGAAGGAGTAGGAATGACACTTTATTTCGAGCAAACCTTTCAATATCTGTGCCATTTGTACTGTGCCTCCACACATGCCGCAGGCCACGTGATTAGATGAACAAATCTATCCATTTGAATGGTATTTTGACAAAGTGGGTTGCATGTCGCCAGATTCCATTCATCCACTTTTCAGCTCAGTGTATTATTTGTGAATAATTCTTTCCCAGACTGCATGGTCAATACTCTATGGCTTGATTCAGACTTGGTTTCCTTTTGTGACCGCAAACAAAGGCCCCAAGGCGCCGTGACACTTCAGAATCTCTTGGCATGTATGTACATGACCTCCGGAGGATATTGTCCTTATTGCAGTTGTATCATAAAAAGACAAGACATATTGCTGGAACATATCTTACAATTGGTACAGAGATGCTAACCAAAATAGTCTCCATAAATGAAATCATTCCTGTATTGGCATTGAGGATTATGGCAGGTATTCCTACTCCGTTACTCCACAGACTGCCGGAAAGGCTGTAGCAACTCCATTCTGTGTTCTGAGTGCTAGTATAGATTGAGAACTGGACACAGGTGATTCCTCATGGAAGGCTATTTTAAGTAGCATCCCTGTAATATGTTGGATCCAGATTGAACCATACGTACAGTAGTTATGATGAGATTTAGTCATGCCAATTTAAGTCCCAGTGCTTCCAGTATAACTAAATATGGGCATCAGATGCAATATAATCACACTCTAAAGCTACAGCTTCATGATTTATTTCAGAAACAATTATTGGTCAGAGGGATATAGTCATGTTCACTTTCATAAACTCTGTATTTTAATTTTTTATTTCCAAAAGTGCTATGTTGCAAGGTCCCAATACTTTAGGAATAAATCTGTTCACAGATGGCAGACAGCTAATCCTGAAGTATATTTTTTATATTTAACAGTAGGTGCCCAGAATTAGAAGTCTTGAGCAATTTGCCTAATGAAAGAGCATGGAAACCACAAAGGAAATCCTTGATTGACAACCTATATCCAGTCTAAGATATCCAGCCCCCCACCCCACCCAAAAAGGTGCTTTAACTTCAAGGCACAAACATTTGCAAGTAAAATGGACACAATGCTTCTAACTAATTCATAAAACATTATCTTTTTTCAATTAATACATAAAAGACAAATGCATCTCTTTGGACTTTGGAGGCACATATTTGGTTGGACTAAGAGTTCCATTAGTCGAATTCTGCTTAGCTCTTCCTTTCATCGGCAGTTCTTATGCCTTAAGAAAACCTGCTGGGGAGGGCTAGGATACCTTCTGCAACCATCACCAGGAGCATGGGGGTATGGGCTGCAGAGGGAAGGGGTGACCAATGAAAACCACCACCCTGGCCAACTTCCTTTCAACAAAGCCTCTGTAGGGTTGCAGATGGAAAGGACCCTTCTGCTAATGGAAGGACCACTTTTAATCACAGAGGGCTCCTTTGGATCTGGTCCCTTTTTCTTGGAACCTCATCATCCCCTCTTCCTGCTTGTATGATATCATTATGTATATGAATGGCTGCACTCACACACACACACCCCTTTTAAGTGGATAGCTTTTTCCTTAGAACCAAAAGAAAAATATCAGTGAATATTTCTTGGTAAATATACTCTTAGGCATAATAATCCCCCAATGCTATTTAAAAAAAGAGAGAGAGAGATGTGAATGTAGCCAATCTATGGCCAATATTTTGCATCATGAGCATTTTATGAACATCTTTTAAGCTACTGCTCCCCACTTGACTTAAAATATAGGTTACTTCTTTTCTAGCTAAAATCTATTTGCAGGCATCACAGCTGCATATCAGTATGGCTGAATCTGACTGAGCAGACCACCTCATCTTGTGTGATAATGTCCTTTTCAGCTCCCTCTGGGAATATCGGCAGCAAATATCAGAGATTTCAAATGTGCAGCCTCCTCATCTTCTCTGCTGTTTGTTGCCACGACCCATATCTAAAACTGAATGGCTATATATAGCTATTTTATATAATTTCTTTTTATAAGTTATTTTAACTCTAGTGTATGTACAATATAGCTCTATAGTTCTCTAGTACTTCATTTTTTAAGCCTCACAGTGAACTTAAGTCTTTAAGAGGTTATACATAAAGGCCAGATGCAGGGTGTACCGTCCAAAGGTTTCCACACGAATGCAGAGTGGGTTCCTCATAAGACAGTCCTTCAGTACAGTTGAAATGAAATCTTATCAGTAGCAATGTACATTAGTCCTAGTAGAGCTCCTATATGAAATGTTCCTATTTTGTCCGGTAATCTTCCCACTGGTGATCTATAAAACAAAATATTTCACCAATCTTGGGTGTTCTTGGTTCCCTTCACTAGACTGGATCCATAACCAAAACTGGGTTTTATTGGTGTCTAACAGGTGTATTTTAGCACTTGTGACTGGAATATGGCATATCTTCCATATCACATCAGGCAGAAGTTAGCTGTTTCATAGGCCTGGTTTCAAAGTAATTTCCTTCCTCTTCCCCACAACTCTAAGGTTCTGTTAGAGAGGAATAGGGGATTCCTAACATAGAATTCTAAGACTCTCACCAAGGAATATTCCCAGAAACCTTGGAGGTCAGCCATGGCATTCAAGCGGGATAGCAATGGGAGTTAGCCAAGTAGGAACTGGCTGCCACCACTGACAGGTGACCTGGGAAACATGGCAAATCCGGTAACCTCTGCATGGTGCCATCGTAGGAAGCAGCTACTAGGTCCAGGTGTTGGTCCATTGCTGGTGACATCATGGGCCAGTCAGCATGTTTGCAATACCGGCTTAGCTATCTTTTCCTCCACACTGCTGCGTAACAACCCTTGCCAAGGGCACCAGATTTCTCTTGACCTTTGCTATAATGCAAGGGCTGATCGTCTCTGCCCAGCATCTTATCGTATTAACACTTTGTGATCCACACGAACTGCAGTCATTGTGACGGGCCTCTTCTGGCCCAGATTCAGTCAAGCATGCAAGACATTAGAACTTTGCCTATTTTCTTGAACAGTGAGTCCCCAGCCCTTATTAAATGAGATGGCAAGAAACACTTAAAGTTCAGAGAAATTTAAAAGCAGGCTTCCAACGTGTCAACCAGGACAGAATGGAGGGGCTATTGTTTGGAAAGTAATGAAGAAACTTTGCTGCATGTACTCTTAGTATTTTAACTCTTGCACGGAAATCATCACCTCTTATTTTCTCTTCTGAATGTCACTGATGGAAAAAAATCGAGTATGGGATATTGGCTAACATTGCAATTCTGTGCACATTTATTCAGAAGTGAGAGCCACGATGTTTGGTGGGGCTTACTCTTGTGTAAATGCACAAAGGATGGCAGCCTATGATTGCTAAGAGACTTATGGTCATTGTGGCAACTTACCAAAGAGAGATGATGCTCTTAGTCTTCTCAGGGTATGAACCTGGTGGCATACATGGAGACACAATGCCAGTGCTTAATGAGACATCTATTGTATCTACTTTTGCTCAGATAAATGCCCAGGAAATGCTGAGTTGGCAGGAGCATCGGTAAGAGTATTACTATTCACAGTGTTTCTGTTTTGTTTTTCTTTTCCTTTTATTCTACAGAATTAAGTATTTTATATACATTGGAACCAGTTAATGCCCTTTAGACAATTTTGTTCAGTTGTTTCATAAGCAGGAAAGACATTCAGGGGAGATATGTGCCAAAAAGCACAGTCAAAATGACCTCATACATTTTGTTTTTATAGGTACATATGCGCATATATATATATATATATACACACACACACATATATATATATACACACACATATACATATATATATATATATAATCAGTGTTGAAGCATCAGTTCTAAAATGGTCAGTAAGCAAGAGGAACACTTATCTGGAAAAAATGCTGCCTCTTTCCCTTCTTTAGAATCTGTTCAGGTCTCTAGCAAAAGTCCTACCTCTTCATACATACATATATATATATATACATATACATATATATATGTGCTTTTTAAACTTTAAACTATAAATTAACACTGCATAGTTCATTGTTCTTGTTTGCTTTTGCTGTGAAAAATTATTGCAGAACAATTTGCTCCCTTGTGAAGTTCAGTATGGTGCAAACAGGACGGGTGTGTGGGTGGTCCGTATAGGCCCCGGGGCAGGTCGGAGAAGTGCCGTAGGGAGTGCAGAAGTCTGAAAGAGGGTGGCTGGTGGGGCTGTTCGAAGGCTGAAAGGGGCATTTACAGCTACTGCAGCAGCTGCAGCTGCGGCCGCAAGTGGGTTTGGTAGGATCCGAGGAGCCATTGGTTTTGAAGGTTCCTTTGAAAATACTAGTTTTACCTATGGAAGAAGCAAAGACAGCAGAAGTGTTATTGGTTCAGATAAGCCACACCAAGGAAAGCTTTCATAGGTGATGCAGAAAACACTTGCGTGACCGAAAGGTAGATCCAGGAGTTCAGAAGAGGGTAATTAATAATGAAAAAGCAGGTTGTAAGCAATATTTTACATTTATTCACTCAAGTAATAAAAATAGCTATGGCATTTTGCGGGATTGCATCCTGAATTGCATAGTGAGGTAGATGAAGCTGAGAGACAGGGGCTGCAATTTCATACCCAATTTCCTGGCAGAAAGCCACATTGATTTTAGGGCTCTTTCTTCGATGCAGATGTGTGCAGTATTTCAGTGTTTGTCCCACTGTTGAGGAGAACCTGGAATCCAAACTGGCTATCTCGGATAGCAAGCCACCTTGAATTTCTGTTTTGCTTGCATTGCACTGTAGTGACAGATGAGCTTCAGGAAGCATCCTGAAGTTTTTTTTTTTACATGTCCTGGTTAAAAATGGTGACACACCTCAATAAAGGAACTGAGCATTTGTTTGGGTATTTGAGAAACACAATTAAGCCCTGCTCATCTTTCCCTCTTAATCTCTTCCATGATGATGAATGGGAAACAGATGGCTTCTTTTCAGGCATGAGAAGTCCCAGGGTTTCTCCTGAGCTGTGAGAAGCATTTACAGCCCAGAATCAAGGAGATGATAGGACTTATGGTGAAGGCCCATGACTCCCAGCCATAGATAATGCGCCAAATATTTAAGAGGGTCTCCCTGGGCCAGTCATATCTCCACAGTAGCTCTGTCTGCCACCTGGGAATCCCCCTCCCCTCTTCAAGAAAAGGATGTCTTTTCTTTTTAATATGTGAAAAGGTAAGAGAAAGATGATGGAAGTAGATGCCAGGACAAACTAAGCCACTGAAACAAGCAACAGAGCAAGACATCCTTTCTTTACCATGACATAAATGAGCCATTATTCTAGCATATTTCCAACAATACAATAATAAATACAATAATAAAACATCGCCTTACCCCAAGTGGGTGTGTTCCTTTCTGGAGTTTGTTGTAAGGACTGTATTTGGGTTTGGGAGGCTTCCCAGCAGCTCTGTCTTTGTGCCTTCTACTGCTTATGTGCTGTTTGAAAGCAAGTTTGGAAAATTATGATTCTGATTATATAAATAACACCCTTTCAGCTGTCCTCGGCACTCAATATTTCTGGCCACTCAAAACCAGTTGGACCTGTCCCAATCCTGCAATTATTATTCACAACAATAAGTCTATTTCAGTGGATGTGCATGCTTTCTTTTGCAATAATGAAAGCAGAGGATACATTTGCTGAATCCCAGAGCTGGGGCCAATAAGGTGATTGTTGCAGGACAACTGCATTCTACCTAACCAAGTTTAGTTCTGTGAACCTCCTGAATGGAAGACCATCTTGAGTCTGCATTGCAACTGCACAGAGCTCTTTGGATGAAGGCCTCACCTGATGCCTGTCTCTATATCATTTTGAGCATCAGGATACCATCCTGTGAATGTCTAGACTGAAAAATTCCTAAAACTCCCAGCATCCCTCATGCCACTCATGCTGGGTTGGCAGTATACTGAGAAGTGCAGGACCTTTTTCTAAGCATACACGAAATATTACCCTCTTTATACTGTAATGATTTAAGCCTTATTCGCTTGTTTATTTAATAAAATGTCTATAAAGCTCTTCAAAAAACGTGAGAACAACAAGTCAACAAAGAAACCACAAAACTGTAATCCACAACTCTATAAGATCAGCAGGGGTAAATCAGAATTGAACTATGGTCACTGAAATCCCAAAACTTGGGTAAAGAGCCAAGCCTTTGGCACTCCATAACTGGGGCAGCACAAGGCCCTTTTCTCCCCAAAGCGGGATGAAGAGGGAAACACCCATAGCAGATTGTAATCCTCAAGCCACTACGAAGAAAGGAACTCCCTCAAATAACATTATGCTTTGTAGGTCTATGGTTACGATATCTGAAGAAAGGTAGAAACGTAGTCAAACCATAATTTGTATGCTCAGCAAACACTTCTAGATGACCATATGCAAAGACAGGCAGAAGTCTTGCACCTTGACCAGTGGTGTAAAGGAGCGGTTTTCTCTCCCCTGTCTCCCAGCTGCAGAACAAGCAGTGCCGGTTTAAATTCCCTCTTCTTCTCAGCTGTCATAACTTTAGTGAGCTGGCCCTGTGCCCAGGCTTCCCGCACAGGCACTTGTGGGCTGTTCAGGTTGGGGCTGGGAGCCACCTTGCTTTTCTCTACTAGGTTTTACCGGTTGGTTTTGCCAGAGCCCATCCATGTGAATAAGTGGCCGCCTGGCAGCTGCCTTCAGTTCTCCCCTCCAGCCATCTCCTCCATATGGCAAACAATTTGTCTGTTGTGTCTCCTGCTTCAGAGAAGCATCTCGCCAGTTCACAGCCACACACACCCACCATTGGGAAGCTTTGTGGCATACATTTCATGCTTAGAAAGCAGATGCATTTGACCAGGTGCCATGTGGATGCCCCTGTCAATTGCTCCACTTGGCAGTGACCTCCATGGACTGACCCATTTGTCTGCAGGGACCCGCCATGTGGGCATCTGGACAAACTTGGACGGGGACAGGTAATGTTTCCACACAGCAGGTTGTAGCAGGAACATTTTCTCTTCTTCAAGAGATGCTGCCTACATTCTGGACTGGGCAGTTTGGCACATAATTGATTTAGCTTGCAAGGCTAAGCTACATTCCAAAGGAAGAGCTATTCTCACTGCCTGAATTCTCTTCTGGTTCAGGGCATAACCTGAGCCAGTCAAACATACTTCAACCTTCTCTCAGTGCCTGCTTCCTACTGATTTGGCTTGTGGCTGCAGCCACAGCAGCTGCAAGAAGAGATCTGGCTTGAGAAGACTCCCGCTGTCTCTTTTTGTAACACTGACCATGAACTTGAGTGCCAGAGCTTCTGGGGCTATGGTGTTGGGTCCAAGGATCTCATTCCACTTGTTGAAGGGCTTCTGGCAGCAGAACCAGGATGGAGTGATTCCCCCTCTGCCTGCAGCCCTTAAAATCTGTTCCAGAGGCCTGGGAAACCATTTGAAAATTTTGCAGTGGCATGGAGAGGTGCAAGGAGAATGTCTTGTTATGCTATTGACTTTCATTAGTGTAATGTTAAGCCTGGCCTATAAAAAATACTATCTCCTATGATCGCCTAGAGATGCACCTAAAGTTTCCATCCCAGAAAGGAAAACGGTGCTTCAGCAACCCTGAAGCTGCCAGGGCCAGGCCATGCAAACGAAGGCAATACGAGGAGAGGAGCTGTGTAGGAGCTACCATGGGCTCCCATTCAGAAACTTGACTGTGGCCCTGAAAATTTCATCAGGAGAACAGTGGGATTTCCAGTGTTTGGGGGAAATAATTTGGATTACTGAGTTCAATTTGGGGATGATTGTTCTGTGAGATGACTCAGTTCACACAGGCAACTCATGCTCCCCATGGAAAATCATGACATCTTCAGCAGAAGGTACATACCTCTCCATACCCACATCCATTTGGGTATACTGTACTGCAGAGCAAATAAAATGTCTGGAAAGTGACAAAAAGAACATTCTCAAAGCATGTGGCTTGGAGCAATTTTGTGGGTACAGCAGCCAGAGAAGGGTACCAATCCCAAAACAAAGCAAAAGTAAATGGATGGGCATTGATGAAAAATGGTAGCCCTGCGGGTTGCTTCACGACAACACAATGACCTCAGGAATAGATGGAGGTGCTACCAAACCCACAGTCAGGCAGCACTCAAGCAGATGAGATGAGATCTCGGCCTCATAGGGCAAATACGGTGACTTCTGTGATGGTGAAACAACTTTCTGCAGATACAACACCGTGCCAGAAATTGGATGCACTGCTTCCAACAGGTGGGTCTTGGACACATGGACTAAGGCTGCCAGCAACTACAGTCTGCTGAAGTTTGGGAGCTGACATAGCATATGAATGAACCCCTGTGTTTCTGGGAAGTAATGTTTCTACCCACCTGTTTGAGTTGTGTCTCGGAATTTACGTGCACATCACAAATTTCACAGTGAAACGTTTTGTTCTGAAGTCCCGTGTTTCCTTTATTGACGGGTCCTTTCCCTTTGACGCCTGCCCTGGGAAAAGCTTTGATAGTTCCACTCCCATTTCGAGCTTCTAGCATAGTCTTGTGCTTTGTGCCTGGAAATGTTAGACGTGTGAAAGAAAAGTCATTTTAGCAGCATGTGCATGTTAATCCATCTCACTAGATATGCCTCTGGCTTTGTCCCATGTGGTATCATTAGCATTACTCTGTATTCTCCATATTACTGTGATGATAACTGAGTAATCCATAATATTTCATT
>NW_025336197.1:2112120-2130620 GCF_004798865.1 Varanus komodoensis
TAAGTTAAGTGGATGTCTTCTTTTTATGGCCACCTCCTGTTAATGAAACATGTGCTGCCACTAAAGATAAAGCCAGCCTTTTAAGGTGTTGATTTGAATGATTGTCACACTTTTCAGCTCAGTTTATTAACAGAGTGGAACTCTTCCTGTTGTTACAGAAAATTATGGCCACTCTCTGGAAGGGACTTCCAGTGGAAACATTGGCTGTGTAGGGCCTATGGAAATAAAACTATGTAACAGCACAGTTGTCCTTTTCTAAGATCCTTTTGTTTCTGTGGGTCTTTAACAGGAAAAACAATCCTGGTGGATTTAATTCAAAGACTTCTACAATGTGCACTAGCCCAGCTTGTATTGGTTGAAGCTACTGTTCCTTCAAAGGTGGAAAGTTCTTGGGAATTTATGTATGTTTTTATTATTTTTAATGGCCTTTTCTTTTCAACGAACCCAAGATAACTTGGGTTCTCTTGGTCCTCCTGCCTTGCTTTTATCCTCAGAATGACCTTGCGAGAGTCAGTGACTGGCCCTAAGTCACCCAGTTGGCTCCATGGCTGAGTGGGGACTAGAAACCAGATTTCCTAAGTCACAGTCCAATCCTAACCAATACAGCACACTGGCATTGATGGAATCCAGGGCATCTTTCCACCGTCAGTTTCTTTTCTGTAGAGGAAAGGCAGGCAGTGTGTGCCACAGTGTTTTTATATACAAATGTATTATTGAAAACATATCGTGGGAGTCAAGAAGCAAGCAAACAGAAACAGCAGATAACTTTTTCTTGTAAATAAACCAATTCACTACATGCCATATGTTTCATCAGTGCTTATATTGCAGCAATGTATGTCAACATGACCACTGAAAAAACTGGATTGGATTCATACATTATGAAATGTTTAAAAACCCATTCTAAATTTAGGGGGTACAATAATTTTGAAACAAAACTGCTCTTGAATTACTTGTTTATGTAATTCAGTAATGACTGAACAAACCCAACAGACTGGTATGTAGAGAAAAATGTCAACATACTACTTATAGTTTATAACTGGCTTTAATAAATGAATTAAGGAAAGCAATTTAATGGAATAAGAAGGTATGTAAGGTCAGGATGAAGATGCTGAACTGAATTATGCTGATGTTTGCTTTGTTAATAGAACTGAAAAATCCAGTTAATAAACCCTATAAAGAGCTAACACATTGAGTACTGATATTGTGGAGGCATCTGGTTAGATAAGCCTAAATTCAACAGGGTAAAGAACTAAAGGAAGCTGAATAATGCAAGGAAAAGTTTTGGTTTAGAACAATGTGGCACTTTCTCAGAGTTTTTTTTTAAGGAAAATGGAGGAGCATTTGCCAATGGTGCTTTAGATTTATGGTATCGTAATTCCCATTTTATACTAAAAAATGTTCACTCGTGAGATAACTTCAGAGGGTTTTTTCAAAAAATGACAGTGAAAACGTTTAGTCTGGGGTATGCCACTTGGTGAATGTTGTTAATGTTGAATAATAAATGGAAAAGAACCATTTCAAACCAGGTATATATTTTAGCCCATTACTTTTTCATTTGATTTTCTGACATGGGAAATGCAAAACACAAAAACCAATTTAGCTGTCACTTCTGAAAACTGCCTGGCTCTTGGAGACCACTCCTATTAGTTGCTGATTTCCCTTATATGAACAGCAGTGCTAATTAAGGTCCGGTTCGCTATGGGAATAAATGGAAGTCTGCAGACTAGGCCAAGAGAGCATAAGCGGTCACATTCTTCTATAATGTAGCTTTCAAACCCTTAAATGCCGAGATGTGAGGAATCCGATGGCTTGCAGGAATGAGGATTCCTCCTTCCCTCCTGTATGAAGAGCTTTTTTCTTGTCATTTAATGAATCCCATGTAATTGCTGGTTTGCTGCCACCCTTTCCCTTCCCGCTGCAAGCAATCTAATCTATTCAAGGGAAGATAATTGTAGGGCTCTTTCGTCAGGAAAGAAATGGCCATCGCTCACCACTGTTGTGCGCCTCCAGCTGTGAGGCAGAGTTGACAGCAACCTTGCATAGTGAGCAGTAGAGCAGCCGCTTGGCCTTCTCTTCCTCGGTCTCTCCCAAGGCGCACTGGTGGCTGCTAGTGGCTGCAGAGGGGAGCTTTTCAACCGTCGAGGTGATCTCAGTTGTCGTGATGCTGCTCTTCCGAATTTCGACCATTGTGGTTGTGGATATTGCTGGTGCCTCGGTTGTAGTATCTGCTTTAAAGGGCAGAAAGAAGAAAGCATGAACACCAACAGGACTTTTAATCCAGTGTGGACTTATACATGTGTAGTGGGGACGGACTTGAAGTGGAAAGAACCCAGTTCTAGGGAAGGGAGTTCACAGCAGAAGCAGTGTGATGTCAACACCACAGGAAAGACGTGTGCTTTCTGCGTTCGTAATCTGGAAAAGTGCTCCTGTCCAAACCCTCCAGAAGTCCCTCTTATGGGTCATCCTGGGAACTAAGGAGGATGAGAACATGATTTGCGTATTTGTGCATCCTTAGGCCCAGATGCAAAACTGCATCGCTTACAAAAAAAAATCAAGACTTGCAGTCTTATCTGGCTGCTCCGTAGAAGACGGAGTTACTGGATTCCATCGAAACATAGATTCTGTGAGGTATTTTTTAAATAATCCTGGGTTTGCAGGATATATTTGAACATTCCACAAGAAGAAGGAACCTTCCACAAAGTATAGGTCTATGCTACTCAACACACTGAGGGGACTCTTAGAAAAGGAAATGGTTGCTAAAAGCTCTAGGGAAAATTAGACAGGGATAGGTCAATGATAATGTCATCAAACATGAAGAAACAATGTCCAAAGACCTGCATAGAAGTGCACTGACCAGAAAAATACATCTAAATAGGTGTTGAGGATAGATGCTACCAAATAAATAAATAAATAAATAAATAAATAAATGAATAAATAAATAAAGCAAGCAAGCAAGCAAGCAAGCAAGCAAGCAAGCAAGCAAGCTGATCCATTGGTGAAGTCCATTATCTTTGTAATGTCTGTATGTGTATATGAATGAAGCTCCCACTTCTAGAAGCTGTTTCTACTCAACTTTCAGGAACCCCAGCCCTCTCAATTGCCTGAAAAACATTGTCCCCATTCATGTCCCCTGACCTTCTGTTTGGACTACAGCAGACTCCCTTTTCACCAGCCCTATTTTTTATACATTTAATCCATGATACTTAAGTAGGAAATGGAAATTTATATTTGAGAAACACATGCACAAAGGAGAGAAATAATGATAATGGTAAAAAAAAAACATTCTGAGACTACAACTGGCTAAAAGAAAATTTTCTGCCTTATCCGATGAATTTTGTAACAGGGTGGCTTTTGTTTGGTTGGTATTCAGAGCAGAACTACAACAGGAGAGAAATCATATAAAGTACAGGTGGGCTTTTAATTGAGTTCCCCTCTATGCTCCAGGGAAATGGCTTGTCCATAACATTGATTAATTAAATTATTACACTTTAAAATCAAGATTTCCAAAATGGCCAACAAGCAATGATACAAACTATGATAGAACAAACCAACACTGCAGGTACAAGAAGTCTGCAGAGCTACACCAGAACACACTGAAACAGCAATTAGAAAATAACTAGGAGGACCGAGCAGATACAACATTATTAATCTACTTCCTAAAACAAATCATCATCAGCAATGGTTTAGCAGCCCATGCAAATAGATATGTTGATATGTAATCAAGATCACATGGAAGGCATCAAGAAATATCCCTCTGTCTTAAAAAAAGACTTTGGAATATGAGTTCAATTAGGATAAGGTATGCTTTTTGCAATTGTCCACCTTGTCAAAGAAATCAGGGGACAATCTCACTGAATTTCACTGGGAGAGGAGATTTCCAACAGCAAAAATCAGTGAATGACTGTGATACAAGAATGGAACCAGACTGTGCTCTCTTTCCTAGTCAAGGTATTGCTGCATCTCAGAATGGCTGGTGGATTTTTGATTATGTCTAATTCAGCAAAAAAGTTGTTATGTCTATTGGCTACCCTGTGTTTTTAATAAGGGTTTGTCTGTTTTGGGCACCTGTTGGTGGTGCAATGCAGCTAATGCTTCTCTTGCCCATATGTTTCGTCCATGTCCGATGGCTGCCACTATTTGGGAGGAGTACAGTAATACAGATAAATGTTGTGAAGGAAAGCTCTGCAATATTTATTGATGTCATGCATGTCATTCTCAGTTATCTACCTGCTTCTTGGGACTTAATCCAAGGTCAACATAAATGAATTCTCCATGCCCTTTTGACAGCTAAAAGGCTAATATTACTACATCAGAAGGACAAATGGACACCTTCAATAATACACTTGGCTGAGGACTTAAGGATGCTTTCTGTTTTTGAATGGGTGAGCTATAGGCATAATCTACAAATGGAGAAAGTTATGGGTAGTTGGTCTGCCTTTGTAGAATGCTATGCATAATTATGCCTAAGAATAGTTTTATATCTTGTGATATAAAAACAGACATAAGAATATGCATTGCATATGCATCTATTGTGAGGGATATATTCAAATTTTATTCCAGAAATAAAGCAGAGACATCACCCTGCCAACAAAAGTTCGTATAGTCAAAGCTATAGTTTTCTCAGTTGTAATGTATGGCTCTGAGATTTGGACCATAAGGAAAACTGAGTGCTGAAGAATTGACACCTTTGAATTGTGGTGCTGGAGGAGACTCCTGAGAGTCCCATGGACTGCAAAGAGATCAAACCAGTCAAACATAAAGCAATCAACCTGACTGCCCTTTAGAAGGTCAGAAACTGAAGATGAAACTCAAATACTTTGGCCACCTAATGAGAAGGAAGAACTCACTGGAGAAGACCCTGGAGCTGGGAATGATTGATGGCAAAAGGAGAAGTGGCTGGAAGAGGTTGAGGTGGCCAGATGGGGTCACTGGGGTGGTGGGTGTGGGCTTGGGTGGACTCCAGGAGATGTTGGAGGACAGTAGAGCCTAGAAGAATGTAGTCCATGATGCGTCGGACATGACTTTGCAACTAAACAAATAACAACAATAAAATGCCAGAAAACTGTTATGTTACTTTCTTTTTTCCTAAGTATCTTCATGACCCCACTGCAAGTTGTGACAATATCAGCTGTTTTGCCAGGCTGGTCCACATTTTGCCTCTACTATCATGCATGAACATGCAAGGACAGGCAGTGCTGTGCCCAGTTCCAGGAAAGAAGTGAAGCTAGTGCTGAGCAAAATCTGTCCTATTTTTCATATGTTTTCTTCTCCCATGAAAGAGGATTCCATTGTTCTGCCTCATGCTTAAGCTCTTTTATCATTTATTTTAATAAAGTTTTTAGATTGTTCAATGACTGTAAGGTGACTGTATTTACTTTCCATAACACATTTTTATGTTGGCTTCCAGGTTGCCTGCATTTGCTTACTGGAAAAAGCCCTTTGAGAGGAATTTGCTCTTGGTGTCTTCCTTAGGCTTTCATTGTCCAAAAAACTTCCCTACACATAGTTCAGCTGAGCCCCTGAAACAAAATAAGGTTTTTACTGAGAACCTTTGGGTTTGCAGAATAAAATCCTGTGGGAAAGAAGTGAAAGGAACCATAATTATCAGGCATGTTAAAATTAGTTGCAACAAATTGTTCACAAATATTCTATTGGGAACTTTCTGCAGCAGCTAAAATAAAATAGATTCCTGCCTCATACTGGCAAGGCCTAGGAAAGTTTTTGGGTTCTCTCTCTTCTTTTCATTCTGTGATCTTCCTTGTGGAATTTTTAGTCCTACAGTTTCAACATGATTAAAGTTTAAGTCATCTCTCCATGCAGGGAGACAATCAGCTCTAATAACCCTAGAGGTGAAACAAAAATTGCCTCTATAGGCAGGAGATATAATCATGCAGTGTAATTAGAGTAGTCAGTCATGCTCTCTGGGGGAAAGGTGTGAAGTATAGTAAAAGGAGAGAGAATGGATAATTTATTCCTCCCTTAAAACCTCACCCTGCCTTTTCCCATCTTTCTGTTGCTTGATTAATTCATTTGCTTAACGCAATTTGACACTTAGAAGCACCTGCCACAGGAAAAAATAATTTTGACAAATGTGCATTAAAAATAGGGAGGACATTAAAAATAACAGTCCATGGTCCAAACAGCAAATATAAGATCCCTGTCCCTTTGGATGGACAGAGCAAAAGAAAGAAAAGAAGAGGCAGAGGTATCGCCAACCCAACCATCAAATTCCATAATTCCATATCATACAAATGTTTTACGAATGACAGGTTTTCAGAGAGAAGAAGCCACATCCAAATATCTGTTATATCAATGGGTTTCTCTTCTAAATTTGGCATTCATTCAATGTGCATTTTGATCAAGCCATTTGTTTCTATAGATAGGGGTGTTCCTTTAATTTGGAGTTCAGCCTCTTGTACTTTTGATTTCAGGGCAAATAACAAAACACTGTATTGTTGGTCTTTTGGCATCAGATGTTTTTGATAAGTACAGTTTTGATAAGTAGCTTTCATACAGTTGGGTGGTGCTTACAAGATAGAACTGCACATCGAAAGGATGGACTACACGGACCTTTGGTCTGATCCAGTGTGGTTCATATGACTGGAATGTAGCGTCCATTCTTTTATTTTATTTTTATTTATTTTTTGGCTTTGTAGCTCAATTTACCTCCAAGAAATTTTGAGCAATAACTGAGCTTCTTGACAACTCCAGATGGTTTTGTAAGTGAGCAGGGAAATCAACTTGACCTTCCCACATCAAACCTGTGTATTATGTTCCAGCCTGCATGCAGGTATATTTCTAGATGGATTTTAGAGAATTGAAACAAAAGGAAAAGCCCTAGAAACACAAGGCAAAGCATTTATTTAGCTTCATACAAGCCTTTTTCCTCTTAAAGAATGTTCTGTGCAAATGCAGAAATAATAACTATACTTTTCAATCTTAAAATCAATCACAACTAAACTGTATTTAAACTAAAATAAGTTAGTCATGATTCCCTTTAATTTCAGTGACATTTAGGCTTTGGACCTATGCTTCCTAATATGTCAGCTCATTGAGAGTGATAGGAGTACAAGTACATAAGGCTGGACTGAATGACTAAGCTTAGCTAAATCAGATAAGGATCTATAAGAACTATTGCAAAGGACACTTGGCCTCCCACATACCTCCTGATCTGAAATTCAAACATCTAATATCTTGAAATGAGAACAAAAGATTGACAGTTATATTATTTCACTGAAGCATTATTCCTTTTCCCAAGGCAGACTGTAATGAATAAGAGCTGTGTGATATTAATACAGTTTTAATGCTGATGCCATAGCTTTCTATAGTTTTCCCAGAAGAACATTAATGTATTCTAGGTCTGGAGGTAATTCGACATTCTTAACTGGACAGCTTTCTAAATTCCCGAATATATGTGTTGTATGTTTATAAGATACATATGAATATGATACATGTGGATGTTCACCAAATAATTTTAACTAATACATTATTGAATGTGGATATTTTCCTATTACTAAAGCCACAATATAGGTGACCTTCTTAGAATATCAAAGGAAGTGTGCAATAGTTCAGCTGACACCACCATGCCTAGTGGGAAAAACAGCCTATTTCATGCTTTTGATTTAGAAGACCAGAGACCCATTAAAAATTAGCAACCCTCCATGCTTTTTATTTAGAACCATCAATTCAATGTTGCACATGTATTAAAAAGGCTGCAATTGTATGGCCTTGCACCTGGGATCAAGTCCCACTGAACTCAGTGGTGCTGACTTCAGACACGTAGGGCATTGTGTTGTAAATCTTTAAATGACTGCCTGGAATGATTTAAAATGTTATGAGTGTGTTCCTTTAAAAGCTGGTAAGTTTCAGAAGTGCAAGGGGTGTAAAAGAGGGGGATGAGTGTCATGCACAAGTACAAGGACAAACTCCCAGAACATGCATGGCCAGTTTACAGCTTTGATGGGACTTTGAGTTCAGACAGTGAAGAGGAAGGGGTTGTGAAATGTCAGCAAGCTACAGATCGGGAGATGGAACATCTGGGGAACAAGGGGGAAACTTGATAGTTCAGGTGGGTGGAGGTGACAGCCAACCAGCCCCTGGGAGCATGGAGGTAACACAGCTGGAGGTGGAGTGGACTGTTGGGGCTAGCGAGAAGCCCAAATTACCAATGAGAGAACAGGAGGAGCCATTGGGAACTGGGCAGGAGGAACTGAGCAGCCTGTCAGATACATAGGTCCCTCCCGCTGAGGAGGGGATGCTGGTTGCTAGGAGACAACACAGGTGGGAGGTTCAGTTGATGGAGAATGGGAAGAGTGCTGGCAGGTGAGGTTTCACAACGCTTTCCCTGCAGGACAGCACAGGAGAAAAGGGGATAAGGGGATTGGAGACGGAGGTCCTTCAACACTTAAACTTTGGGTGAGCTCAGAGAGATGCAACAATAAAGCCTTGTGAAAAGGAGCTCTGGAGTAGCATGTTTACTAAGTGAGGAGTATTTGTGAAGGGAAAGAGTGTGATACCTCAGTCAGAAGTTATTAGTAGATACTGTTTTATTTACTAAGGAAATGAGTTACAGAACATCTTGAAACCAATATGCTTCTTGTACAAATAAAGTTTTCTTTGTTTATTGTTAACCCAGAGTCATAGGCTGTTTGAATATCTCATCCTCAGGACCACACAGTCCAATGAAGGGCCCTTATTACTGTGTGGGGAGTTAATAAGAGTGGAATTAAATTCCTGGTGGCAGTGTTACTTACTAAGAGAAAGAGAGGGAGATTTAAGGAAGTTAAAGACACTCCATATCCAAACATATTCTAGGAGATTACTCCTAATACTGCCCTACTAAGTAGATCAATCTGCAGCACAAACCCATAAGTATCTATTCAGAAGTAAGTCTCATTGAGTTCTGTGGGATCACTGACAGAATACCAGACTACATCCTAAATAGCAGCCTTAAGATTACACTACACATATGCAAACATTATAGATGTTGTGCTAAGTCAGTTTGAAAATTCGTACTCCCTTACAGGAGCCAAAACCAAAAAGAGCAAAAAATATATTCAGAATGTTTTCACTGAGAAAAGATTTGCCAAATGCTTCACTGTTAACGTCCTCCTGGCAGATTAGAAATGATATAAAACAGGAACCTCAAATTCCGTGTAAACTTTCCATTTCAATAAAACCGTTTAGTAGCCCTTCCTATTAGCAAGATAAAGTCACTACCAGGATCTCAAGAATAGGAAGTGGTCAATCTTACTTGAAACCTATGACCCAATAGATTAAGGACAGTGTGTCACATTGCATCTCGCATTCAGTGAGAAAAGAATAAAATTGCTAAGCCATTGAAGGTCTTCAGATCAATGTCTTTTAAAGCAAAACTACATCTGAAACTTAGAACACCATCCGAAAGTGATGAGTATTGTGTTGTCTGATATCTATACTTTTGTGAGAATCATAAGATGATCCATCAGGAAGACACACAGGGGGCCCTCAATGTTATAGCCTTTGAGCTGGGGTATGACTTCTGTGCAGGTCCAAAGATGCCTGATCTATCCAGTCATTTAAAGAAGGACTTCAGCCTGTCTGGTCATTTATTTCCTGGGCTTTCCATATTTAACCTTTTAAGTGCATGAAATGACTAGAAAACAACAGATATATTTAGACAATTTTTTCTTGTGGATGCCTTTTGTAAAATGGGGGGAAATTCTTCTAAGGCTAAAAATGTGCCCATTATTTGAAATGCTTAACTTCTTAAGAATATGCTACATAGGCACGTGTCATTTCTTTGCTCATTTTCTATACTGCTCAATTGTCAAACTTTCTGGGTAGTATGCAATTCCTAAAACATGATGTAAACTATAAATATCAACCAAGCATTATAAAATTACACTAAAGTTTTAAACACTTATTTTAAGCAACCCAAACAACTAAGACAAGTTCCTTCACAGCTAGGCTTGTATGATATAAACCTGCCGCTTGTGCTCTTTCAAGCTATGAAATGCCTCAACCCTAACCTGGCACCAAAACGATAGCTTCCGTGGGGAGATCACTGCATGATTTTGTGGCTGCCACAGATAAGGCCCTCTTCCTTGTTGCCAATAATTGAAATTCCTTGGCTTCAAATACTGCAGCTAGAGCTTCAGTAGACTGCACCATTCCATCAAGGATTAGCCACATAGGGTTTTATCAGTTACAACCGGTAGCTGAGTGGAGCGCAGAAGCTCACACACAACCTATGTCATGCATTTTGTGACTTGAAATGCAGTCCGTGAATGAGGGCATGCACTTGACTTACTGGCTTTGCACACATTTCCTGTGCTGTGCTTGTGGCACATGCACCAGTAGATTATGGTAAATTGATAGCAATGGGCTTGCTCCACTGGTGACCCTTTCTTCCTGAGTTACAATGACCACCGTGCTAAGGTGCAGTGTTCAAGCTGCTAGGAAAAAACAAAGTAAATCTGTCCAAGTGTTGGCCTTCCCTTCAAGAGGTGTCGTGTTTTAAATCTCACTGCTGGATATATCACCATGAGATTACACAGCCTCCTTCCTGCTGTTGCTGGCACTGGGGCAGAAATGCTCTATCACACCAAGCAGATATGCCCACTAACGAGCTTTCAAACATTATGCTTTCTTTGGAATGTCTCCATGTGAAGGCTGAGTCTGGCAACTTGCATTTCACAATATTCAAACCTAAGCTAATATTGAAAGCTGTGGAGAAGTGCATGGCCAGTGTGCTTTCATCAAGCTGGGCATGAAAACTTAGAAGAAACTAGTGTGGTCCCTCAAAACAGCATGCCAGAGAAAGCTTCATCTCCAACTTGGGAACACACAGATCTCTCTCTCTCTCCACACATACGTACACACACACACCTCCCAAACTGTAGTAAACACTTAGAAAAGGTTGCCTTTACTAGCAGTAGAATGGTGACCACCTGATAGGCTGCATACTAAGGACAGCCATCCGCCATTGCAATGTTATCAGGGAGAATAGTCTCATTAGCAGGGACTGAAATCAGCACTATGCCGATACGCATGGATGGACTCAGTAGCTTGGACCTGCATGAGTCCAGGTTGAAGAATCAACATGAACAGTCAGGCAGTTACCGCACTTTTGCAGTGCTGAGTAAGGTGCTCCAGGCCTCCCTCTTCCTGGGAGAGGAATTTTGCTTTCTCTCCCTGGGAGTGCAGTTTTGCTTTCTCTCCACTAACAGTTTTTCACAGGGAAAACTGTCCAGTTGATGCTGCTTGCCATCTAAGCCTCCCCTCCTGCCTTCCTTCATTCCCATGTTACAAACTACTCCACACTGAAAAATATCAGAGCAGTTACAATGAATTAAAGCCCCAGGTACAAATTTACAAGGAAGTGCTTCCGTAAAACATCTAGAGCAAATGCCAAAATGAAGAAATGTAGGGGCATACTTGAGCTCAGTTGGAAGAGCATTGCATAGCGTGGAAGCTGGCACCCTATGGAAAAGACACTGTATACATCAGTTATGCAATTTAAAAACTGGGAGGGGGGCTATTACAGATGCGTGTATCCTGGGGCACCTACCACATGATGTGGCACTGTGAACAAAAAGCCCTTCTCAGTTTCACTGTGATGATCTGAAGATGTGCATCAGCATTTATTCGCAGTGTCATCTCGGCCCTTGAAGAACTGCTGCAGTGACTCAGAATGCAGAAGGCTAAGCCGGAAATGCATCCAGTGATGCACCCATGAAAGGAATTGTTTTTGGTGATGTGGGCAAGCTGAGTTGTGCTATTTTCATTCTAATGAACTGCAGTAATTATTCATTCTTGCAAGTGTCATCGCTTGGCTTTGGTATCGCCACAGCTGTTAATACTGCGAGGAATGGGATGTCAGCATCCAAGAGGGAGGAATGCTTAGAATTCACAACACTTCTCTTTGTGCTCTTAATCTTAAGACAAACCAATGCTTAGAAGTCTATAAAAGAAAAACCTTGAATGGAGTGGCAAACATAATTCCAAACATTTATTTTCCTGCTAAAGTGACAGAGTGTACAAAAATAGCATCTGTGGATATGCATTTTCTCCTTAAAGTGCAAAGCGCTTGCTAAAGGGACAATTTGCAAGTGAATTATTTAAAGAACTGAAGTGCATAGGATTAATTTTGTTACCCAGACATTGTTTTCTGATTTTTTAACTAGCTTCCATATATACATTCCTCCACACAAATTTCATCTGTGGTTTTGCAAGTGGAATCTTGCCTTGCATAAATCAGTTTCGATCTGGAAAACTGAAGCCGCTGTGCAGTGTTCTTCTCAGGGCCCAAGCCTGAGGGAAGAGATGGGGCACTCTGCCAGGGTCTGAAGAATCACGAGGTTCCAGCTCAGACTGAAACCTTATTACTAAGATGAAAAAAACTGAGGCTGAACCATAACACATGCTTGAGGATATGTACGGCAAGTTAATTCCTCGAGTCTATATACCTATTCTCCAGATCTTGCGAGATGTATTGGAATCGGTCAGTATTAAAATTTGATCAAAACAAGCAACATTCTGTGGGCAAAGGCCGTTGGGATTCTGGCTAAGGCCCACCCTTGAACAGAGAGAGTTTTTGTGTATAGTTAAACTAGACCTGGCTGCTAAAAGATGGGGATTTACACTTCCTTCTGCAACATGCTTTCTTCTGAACTAGCAGTCCCCGTGATCCTTGTAGACAGACTTAAAGGGAGGGCAACACTCCATAAGGATCAAGGATATACATCACTGGAGCTAGTCCTGCTGGTAAATTGTACAAGCCCAAAATATATGTGAATAAATGTCTAGGTTACACACAGCAACAACAAAGCTATGTTTATGTCTTTGATTGATTCACAACCCAATATTCAAAGAAAATGACACTCAGGGTGGCTAAATACAGTTCAGGCAGTCAGCAATGTAATGGAACTAAAAGATGCTAAAGAACACCAATAAAACCTCCACTTCATCCTGCCAAAAGACACCCAGACAAGATGAAAGTGATTCCAATCATAGATGGTGCCTGCGGAAATTGAAGAAGAATAACAGCTGCCAGATACATCGTGCAATTCCAATCTAGAGTTTCGAGAAAGTAGTTCGGCAACATTATGATTAGCACCACTTCTTTTAGAAGAAGCTGTACAAAAAGTAGGAGAGAGAAGTACTCCACAGCCTGGTGCCCTCCAAATTCATAGATTCATAGTATAGCAGGGTTGGAAGGGGTCAAGAAGGCCATTGGGTCCAAGCCCGAACAGGATGCCAAGCCACCCCATTCCACTCAGATGACTGTCCAGTTTCGCCTTGATTGTCTCTAGTGCAGGAGAGCCCACAACCCCTCTTGGGAACTGGTACCACTGTTGTATTGCTCTGACAGGAAGTTTTTCCTGGTGTCTAGCCTGAATCTGGTGTGCTGCAGTTTAAGATCATTGTTCTGTGTCCTACACTCAGGGATGTGAGAAGAGGCCTTTCCCTTTTTCTTTGTGACAGTCTTTGAGGTACTTGTAGAGTGCTATCATACCCCCCCACCCCATACTCTTCTTTTCTCGAGGTTAAACATGCTCAGCTCTCTCAGCCTTTCATCATAGGGCTTGCTCTCCAGACCCTGGATCATCTTTGTTGCCCTCTCCTGAACCCTTACTAGTTTTTCTCCACCTTTTAAAAACCTGGGTGCCCAGAATGGAACACAGTATTCTAGGCAAGTCTCACAAATGCTGAGTAAAGGGGAACCAGTACCTCTCTTGTCCTAGAAGTGATGCTTCTATTTATGCATCCCAAAATAGTGTTTGCCCTTTTTGCTGCTGCATCACATTGCTGTCTTCTGTTTAGTTTGTTGTCCACAACAACTTCAAGGTATTTTTCATTTTCAGTGCCACTGAGACAATATTCTCCATCTTGTATTGATGCATTCCATCCCAGCCCCCGGTGGAAACTTGGCATTTGTCCCTGCTAAATTTGCTTTCCACCCAGCAGTCTAGCTTGTCTAGATCACCCTGGGTCTTCTTTTTTCTCATCCAATGTGGCAGCTGTTCAGCACAGTTTTGTGTCATCACAAAACTTAATTCTTGTTCCCTGAACTTTCTTATCCAGATCATTAATAAGGATGTTGAAGAACACTGGTCCCAGGACTGAACCTTGTGGCACCCTATTAGTTACTACACTCCAGCTTGAGAATGTGCCACTGATGAGCACTCTCTTTGACTGATTTTGTAGCCAGTTGTGGATCCACCTAATATTAGTTCTCAAGTCCACTTTTTCCGAGTTTGTGTCTACAGCTACAATATGGTAGAAAAACCTCTGCATGGGCAATGAAGTGATTTCAGAAATGTGGGAAGCATAAATACAATAGAAACTTTTCTCATGGGACTCTATGTAGGGGATGTGGGAAAGGGGCGGTATTTTCACTTTGTTTTGGACAGTGGAACCAAAGCTTCTTCCATCTGTGGAGCAAAACCAGGCAGGGCCAGAGAGCCTCACATGCATGGTTTGACATGCAGCAACTGATTTGTCCTGTAATTGTGGGGTTCAGAATGGTGAAATCTTGAGATGCCCTGAATATATTTATGGAACTGATTAGATCCGTCTCCTGCTGAACACAGCTTTCAGTAACAGATAAGCAAAACATTATTACAACAAGAATAAAAGAGATGCATTGCCAGCATAATTAAAAACACAACAATAACAAAATAAAAACAAGACCTGACCTGACCAACCCACTTAAGATGTCCATGGCTTGCTTGAATAGAAAGGTCTTTGCTTGCAGGCAGAAGGACAGCAGAGAGAGACAGACAAGACTTGGTGGGGACCTCCATCACCTGGGGCCAGTTCCAGAGATGAATGCCATTTGTGTCATCACCAAATGTAATTCTGTGCACAGTAATGCTGGCCGAAGGGCCAGTCCTGAAATCCCAGGAAGGCTCGTATGAGAGAAGACAGTCTTAATTCAAACAGACAACTTTCAGCAGACCTCAGTGGAGAGACTAGCACTGCATGGCACCTTCCCAAACTTAGTCATGCATTGTGGGAAAAGAGAGCAAGAGATTTGCCGTACTGACATTTCATTACTTTGTTAATGGAATCTTAGAAACAGGAGCTTTTAATTCCTTATAGCCCAACATCAGGTTTCTGGACCCAGGAAGTTAAGGATGAGGCATCTGGTTTAATTCTTTCACAAGGACATAGAACCAGAGTAAAGGCAACTAGTGAAATGAAGCTTTAAAAACACAAAAATACATGTAAATAACTGGAGGTCAAAAAAAAGTCTGGGCAAATAAAGGGGATCTTTATCTGGCACTGAAAATCTCACAAAGTAGTCAGTGCCAAGTGAGCCTTTCTGAGGAGAACATTCCAAACGGAGAGTGCCATCACCTCTCCTTAGTAAGCCACCCAGCAGACCTGATTGGATAGGAGCTGTGGAGGAGGACCTCTGAAGATGATCTTGGGCAGGTAAAGGAATTGCATGAAAAAGCTTTCAAAACAAGAATTACAATAAAACTTTCTTTAGCTTTCTTACCACCTTATTTGCCTCACATATTTGATTGTTATGATGGAAAAATGCAAGGAGAAAGAGACACCCCTATGCTTAATAATGAAAGAAGAACTAGTCCTGCTGAGGTGCAAGCGTGGAGAAAGAAGACTCCATCCGCAACTTCACTTCTAGGGCCTTGTGTTCTCCACCTAAACCTGATTTGACTGTGTCCTTAAGTGACTTGTTTTTATTAATTAGTGATACACAGCTTTGTAATGAAATCTGCATTCTGTTGCAGCTGCCAGTCCCTCCAGTTCAATGCACAGTTCATCAATCCTGAAGCAAATTAACTGCATAAATGGGATGCCTGCATTCTTGCTGAAGTTAATTGAACAAAACTGGCAGGAGCAACCTGGGGAGGTGAAGGGCTGGTGAGAAAAAGAGCAAGGCAAGCGAGTAAGAGGCAATTTCTGAACGTGGGGCCTTTCTGATAAATGTTTAAAGAAAGATGAGTGAAAATGAGTGAGGAGATGGGAAGAGAACCAATTTATTTTGGATCTATTTTAAGTAACCTTGGTTTTGACTGGATTGGGAAGCTGTCCTTTCAAGACGATAATATAGATTTCTCCTCAGTGAGGCAGAAATAGAAACTGCTTTCAGAAACTATGAATGAAAGGTTCTTTGCTCAAGGAGCTTTGGGGAACAGTGTGGCTGGAGCAATGCAAGCTGTTTCTCTTGCCATTTAATTAATGAGACTTGTGTAGGGAAGAAAAATTCAATTTTAAAATCAGGACAAAGGACAATGATTTGAGCTTTAAAAGTAGAGCTTACAATCAAGCACGGAGAGGATCATCCTGATTTTCTTCCCAGCTGCTCTGTGAATGTAGCACATTTTCAATTTGGACTCGGGCTTCAAGGTTAAACACAAGGTTAAGTACTGGGTTGGTAGCAACCTTGTTATTTCAGAGGCTGTGGTGCAAGATTAATCATGTAAAGTGTTGCTTTTAAGAGAAGCATTTAAAAAACCCCAACTTGTGCTTTGATCATTCATTAGTGTGAATACTGATGCTTCTCCATTCTAGTATGGAACAAGAAAAAGACTTGCTTATGGCTGCATCTGGCTTGCCTTGCCACTCAGGTAAATTATTTCATTAAAAGAACCCTAAATGTTGTGATCTCTTAAATTGCTTACTGAAACTTGTGCTTCGAGTATCAAAAAAGTCCAAGGGTAGCATTTTAAAGTGTCTCTCTATGTGTTCACATGCTGCTGATGGTGGGGAGTGGGGGTGGAATTTCCTAAGCATTTAAACCACAAACACAACCAAAAGTTTCACAGAAACACACAGGCATCCTTGGGCAATGAAGGAAGAAAATATTAACACAGGAGTGGGTTTCTTTGCTGCACCTACAACCAGTATCTTCTTTTCTGAAGATACTCTGTTTGCTCTGTCTGTTATGTGAAATGGGATTGGACATATACTGGTCCTCAGAGGAATCTCTGCGATACTTTTCTATAAATAGGTTTCCTAAATGTTCTCATAAGTGATTGAAATTAGGGATGGGGTTGAAGGTAGGCAGATCTTTGATATCCGTGGGTGCAATTCTCTGGTTTTCCCCAAGCTAAACCAAATCATACCTTGGATAACCTTTTAAAAAGTCACAAAATATAAAGTGTTCACCTGCCCATTCCTTCCATGGTTCAAGAAATAATTTTGGAAAGATCTCTGGGTTGGATCATCAGGTTGGACTAGATGATATCTCGAGTCTTTTCCAAGTCTATGATTCTATGGACCTCTGTTCAGCTGTTTATTAGTGCCAATAGGTACAAGGACTTCACAGGACAGACATAATTCTTATATTTTAGTGATTTTTTCCAGTGTTCAGATGTGATATTAAAAATTGTGTGAATCACATTCATTACAGCAATTGCTTGACATAAGAAACCTGCAGAAACAAATGGGCAGAAAGGTGAGAAATGCTTGGTGACAATGATCTGGAGCAGAAATTAGATCTCTTTGCATGTGTCCCACATCACTGGCTCCACGCTTGTGGCCACAGAGTGCTGCCAGCCACATTTGTGTATAAGGGCTGACATCTGCAAATGAAGAACTACTATAGATATATTCCTTTGTATGCATAATATTCAGGAACCTTGCACAGTTGGAATTCCCAAATGCATGAGTGGTATAAGCACATAGGTTTTCTACTTACTTCCACAGCAGCAATTCCTGGGCTATTTGGTTGCTTAACCCAGGAACTGTGGGTGAAAGTAGCATACATGAACCATTTCCATGTGCAGTTAACAATCCAGACATTCCCTATTCCTGAGTTGTTTCATTATGTGCAAATTGCAGAAGCTCTGGATTGTTAGATAAACAAGACAGAGTTAACCCATCATTTTTCCATGGCTTGCTACTGAAAATGGAAATGGTTTGCATGTACCACTTGTCCCAACAGTCCCTAGGTTAAAATTTCCAGTACTTGCTTCTGTAGCATGTAAACTAGGTCCCTCTCTTTCATATCCCAGAAGCCTTTTAATAGAAGCCCAAATCAAAATATTTGATTCTGGATGCTTCTTCTCTTGGATGTACAATTAGAAATGCTTATAAGAAGCCTGATTATCACTTTTGAGCTATTGAAAGCATGGGCATTTCTCATTTACAATGCAAGCCTATGCCTGCTTTTCTCCATGTGTTCAGTGGACCTTCCTCCCAGGCAATGTGCATAGGATTGTCATCCCAATCAATCAAAACCACTCATGTCTTTTAAAAGCCTTGTCTAATCAAGAGGGTGTTTCAAATTGGCAACAGCTAGTAAGTACCCAACTATGTACAGTACTTGAATAACCATTTTCTGCCCTACACTAATTTTCGTGTGCTGATTAGATGTATAATGAGATCTAGTGGGTTGCAGGAAGAACTCATTGGGACTGGTGGCTGGATATATATAGGATTGCACTGTTTGTATCCTGAGGTATATTCTCAGATATTAGATAACACTTGGGCATTGCAAGATCTTCAGTTAGAGGAGCTGGATTTTACATTTGTTTCAGTCT